>NW_010314051.1:28886-87698 GCF_000700745.2 Antrostomus carolinensis
CATACCCTGGTTTTCCAAGCAGAGAGACTATGGCGACTACATGTGATGGCCACAGGTTTGGCCACAGGCCATGGCCATGACTTCTGGCTACTCCAGACCAAGCTCCAGCCACTCTGCCTCAAAGCTCATCCCAAAGCGATGGGTCAGTTTAACAGCAGTGTGACTTCTGACCAGCACTCATCATCAACTTCTTTGACTTTAATACAATTTAATTGCAGTGACATGCCTTAATAAAA
This sequence comes from Antrostomus carolinensis, assembly GCF_000700745.2. NCBI lineage: Eukaryota > Metazoa > Chordata > Aves > Caprimulgiformes > Caprimulgidae > Antrostomus > Antrostomus carolinensis. The sequence goes on from NW_010314051.1 coordinate 29,123, forward strand.
TCCATGCCAAGAAACTGCAGTTGCAGAAAGAGTTGACCTAAGGCCAGTTTCCCAAGGGTTTTCACTCCTCGCCTCCTCTAACTGGTGGCCCCCATGCCACACAAACTCTCCCGGGTCACTAAGGTGGCTGCAGCCACCCAGATCTTCCCAGCCTCTGTCACAGCCACATGTAACAAGGTGCCTTACTCTGAATTTCACCCTCTGTGAAGGCCACATGCTCCTGCAGCACCATCCTCCGAGGTTGGAGACAATCCCAGAGTAGCCACCATCCTTGAGTCCTCATCAGGGCTTACTCTCTAAAAAAAAAATCTGAGATTTTACCACCTTTCATCACCCCTAAACTCTGTGGTTAAAGCAAAAAGCAAAACATCACCACAGGGCCAGGGACAGAAACCACCCTGATAACCTCGCCCATGCACAGAAGCTCCACCCCACCCCACCAACACCACCCCAAATACAGGGGGATCTTGTCTCTCAGGGTTTATCTGACTGCATGGATATGTGCTACTACATTATATAAAGACATAAGACATGATAATTTTTTTTTCATTTTCATACTCTGATGATTTTTACACAGTCTTCACCCCCATGCTGTGGATAATACAAGCACATAAACCCACTTCTGTTAAGCAAAACTGAAGGATTTATGGCCCATCACATAGGAATACCAGAGCGATGGATATTATTTAAATACATTAATGTCATTAAGAAAAATGCTAAATCTCAGTTTCTTTCCTGGTCTTTGTTTCTACAACAAAGACAACCAGGAAAAGAGAAAAACATTCCTAACAGCTACAGTGGAGTCCTTATCAGTCACCCCATAGCCACAGCTTTGACCATTTCTCCGAACTCAGAACATGTACTCCTACCAGTCTTCCCTTATCACTAGTAAGAATTTGCTGATAATCCACATATTTTTCTGCAGACTGGGCTTCTGATACAACAAAATCTAGACAGCTGTACAAACTGGTTGTGCTAATCCCCAACATTTGCTTGAAAGCCTTCTGCGAATGCCAGTGAACATGCAAGATGTCAGGTCAGTGATAATCCTTATTACCTACTATTTACATTTTTAAGGAGGGAAGGGTCATAATTAGGCTTTTGTCAATGAGAGCACCTTTGATTTCATCGGAAGTAAGGGTTTTCCTCTGGCTTTGAAGGACAAAACCCAACACCTAGATGCCCATGCAGGAAACTATTGCTTATTGCTCACCACCTTCATAGGGGTGACTAGCAAATATTGCTGAAATTAGCCAAAATATTTCCTTTTTTTATCCTTTTCTCTTTTTTTTTTTTTTCTTTTTTTTTTTATTAAGAAGATCCTTTTTTTTTCCCCCAAGTCAACTGGCTTAGGTGTCTCAGCAAGGATTTATGCTATTAACTTTCAGGCACCCAAGTCTGGAAACTGTTCCACTGTGTCCAGAGCCCAATGGTCAAATCTTCCCCTATGATACCTCGAGAAAGTCAGATGTAGTAAATCAGATGTGTTTAGATACACATAATACAGAAGAATTCAATCTTGACATGGCTTGAAGCCACATTTTAACTAGCTTCACTGGAAGGAGCCATACTTTCTTCTAAAAGATGAAAATTTCAGCTAACTGCTCATCTAAATGTTCATGTCAATTCATTTTTGAGGTTTGCTCTCCTGAACAAGTTTAGGCCAGTGCTGCATTGCAATCAAGCACTGCTGCTGAGGACTTCTGTGCCAAAACCCCATTTTAATTACCTGGCTATGTTTCACTCACTGTTTGTGCTTCTTGTCTTTCAGAAATCCTTCAAGGTGCACCTACCATGGCCAAGTTCAACACTTCTCTAGAAAACTCTACTTTTCACAGGTTACCCAGAGAGTTGGTAGATGCCCCATCCCAGGAAACATTCAAGGTCAGGTTGAATGGGGCTCTGAGCAACCTGATCTAGTTGAGATGTCCCTGCTCATTGCAGGGGGGTTGGACGAGATGACCTTTAAATGTCCCTTCCAACCCAAACCATTCTATGATTCTCTGAAACACGAAGGAGTCAGGCACTTAATGGAGATGCTAAACACAGAATAAATAACAGGGATGTTATTTGCCACCTGTAGCTACTCTCATTTCAGTATTAAGCATTAGTTCATGTGCAGTTGTTTTGTCCCCTCTCCAGAAATTCTTGACCTTTGTAGCGTTTAGATGTGGATTTTTATTTTGCATGGATTAAAGCCAGTTTTGGCCTCCAGCTGCTCAGCGCTATGGGGGGCACGTCAGCGTGCGAGAGGAATTGGAGCAACAGCATAACTGCAAACAGCACCATCCTGTTGGAGTTCCAGCTCAGGTTGCCAAGCGCAGTTCACTCACCATTAAACAGCTCCATGGAAAGACGGTGAACATGAAGAGCTATGGAAACCTTATACTGAGGTTAAGCAAACAAATCTGACACCAAACCTTCTGCCCAGCTCAGGCAGGCGATGAAGCAGATACTCACAGTGACCCTGAAACACAACGCTCAGGATTCCCAAATAATGGCATTTGTTGAAGAGCACATGATTAACAGCTAACCTTCACACACCTTCCCCGGCAGAAATTAATTGCATGAGGGTCCGTGTATTTGTCAATGCAACTAAATCTAGTATGATATTGAGGGCCATATCCTGACCTGAGGGCAATGGCAAACCCTCCTGGGATGAGGAGAGGAGAAGCTGGTTTCCTGCACAACTGCTGAAATAATTGCTGTCACCCATGTCAGAGGAGGAGATGCCTTTAGCTCTGCTGTTTGAATGGGTTTAGAAGAAAAAAAAAAAAAAGCAAGCACAATAAAAGGTCTTTAGCATCCTGCTCAGAAGCTAAACCAACACATCTCACAAGGCAATCCCAGCCTCTCCATACAGCAAGGAGGAGCAGTGGGATGCCCACAGGAGGGCACCTCTGTTTCACAGTCGTATAGGAGCTCCCAGGGAGATGCAGCTTGGGCTGGCACTGGCATAGATACCCACACACACTTGTCACCACAGTCCTGTGTCACACACCTACGTGGGGCTTTCTAAGCTGCACTTCAATTTTGAGCTCTGAGAGCCGTAACAGCAGGAGATGCTGCAAGAAGCAAACTACAAAGAAACCCCGTTGCAAACTGCTGGCGTTGGCTGCCAATAAAATGGGCTTATAAGAACCCTGAGGCAAGTTTCAAAATAATTTAACTAAGAAACCGAGATATTTTGGTGGTTGATCATCAAAGAGGTCAAGTATTTGTTTTGCATATCAAGTACACACAGATCAATATGTTTCCATAATCTAAGAAAATAATTTATTAAAGATGGAGAAGTCTTGAAATACTGGGTGAACTGGGACAGAAATGAACATAGCAGAAAACCCATGAAGGGAGAAAATAATTTCTTTAAAAAAAAAACCACAACAAAACAAAAAAAAACCCCAAACCAACAAACCAATCCCCAAACAATCCACAGCCCATTTTTAAAAAAACCTAAAATTAGAAAGATCCTATTTAGATTCCATTAAACACCTAGTGCCTCACGCTAGAACCAGCCAGGCCTGATGGGAGAGGTGGGCAGTTAGTCTGTTGATCCATCCTAGAGACCCCCAGGCATCTTTGTAAGCTCACTGCTGGCTCAGTTGTCATAAATCAGTTAGTTCCTGACATTTGGACCTTTCCAGTAATGTTCTGTAGATGCACTGGTGAACTAAAGAGGAATGACCTGGGGAGAATACAAGTTACAGATTATTGCTCGTAGTATACAGGTGACTCTAAAGACTAAACTTCCCTTCATAAAGATCGCTATTCAGGACATTCCTCTCAAAATTACATTCACTATCATCACAGCTTTTTTAAAATTTATTTTACTTATCACAGCTTCACACTGTTCCCACCATGAATTCTCACCTTGCTGCCCCATCCTTTGCACTTTAATTTGTAGAGCATCCACAGATGCCCACTTTGCAGCACAAACCACTTCATATGCTGGGTGGCAAAGCACAGCCAGGGCTTCCAAACATTTTACAACTCCCATCCTGCAATTCCAAAAATGGTGCAAATTCTGGAGAGCACTGACCTTCAGCTAATGTGTATCTGTGTGCCTGTGAGTAATAAAATGCTTTTCTGAACCTGAACTGGGTCTTCTGCATGCTGTCATCCTTCATTTGGTATGTCCCACGTTGTGCCAGGGAAGCTTGTCAGAAGTTTTGCTGGATTATCAAAGCATCTGCAATAACAGTTACTGGCTCCTGATACACATACTATCCCATTTAGAATACAATATTCAAATTTCTGCAAAGGTTCTGATGGTTGGGAAACATTCATAGGTCAATATCCAAAAATTAGACCCAAGACTCATTTTGTGAGATGAGTAGAAGACCTTGCCCGTCCTCTTTTTATTTTGAACTAAGAACATAACTTCTAACCTCTTCCAGTTGATGTGTTGATTTTTTTAAGCACAATAAAATCCATATCAATTAACTCACTAGACTAGAAAATCCTAAACCTATTAATTTTAAAAAATGGGATCTTTATTCTCCTTTGCTTTGGCAAAGGAAACATGATGTTACTTTTGTCAAATAGCAGCATGGAAAGACTTAGCTCCACCACACGGAATCAGGAGTATGGGACGTAGTTAGATCAGTGTTAATGTAACTTTGGTATTACACAATTTCCTTTCACCTCTGTCAAACTGCAAGTACAAAAGGATTCTTGCTAGATCTCTTGATCTAGCCTGATATTTATTTGACTTATTATGGTGATGGGGAAAACCAAATCCTAAACCTGGTACTGGAAGAGATCTTTTGCGCTTTTCCACATCTCCTCTTCCCAGTAACAACCAACCTGCATTTAAATTTGCTGTGCTGACCAAATGGACCAATGACAACTCCATAGTTGGATGATCACTACACAAGTTGCTGTGAAGTGCTACAACAACTGGCCAAATTAGAATGGATGCCACAGGCCATCCTTGCCCGATTCACAGCTTTGCCAGGGAGTGCTGGAATGACGTTGCACTGAAGCAGATGTTGGAAGCTCATGTGATGGTTTATACCAGCTCAGCGATGAGACTGCAGTATCTGTCCTTGCCTACTTCCCATTCTAATGGACTGCAAGAAACAGGAGAAACATCTTCCCTGGAAGTCCACAGAAGAAACATAAATTACATTTACTGTAACAGACGTTGGGCTAGGTATCCACAGCTCTCAGTCTGCTAAATCTTGCTTCTTTCTGTACTAACGTTATCTCCACCAAAAGGCACATTACAAAATCACTAATGATTCCTAGCCAATGTCAAAATTGAAAGGCCCTTCTCATGCTCCTGTTGTAGTACAGAAGACTACAAGGGTCTCTACACAAATAGAAGTCCTATCTTGACTCCCCAAATTATTCAGTCACCAGGTCTGGTGATAATCAGGCACAACTGAGTTCTCCCAGAAGAGGCTGCATCTCTGCCTTGCTTGGAGATGGCCAGTGTTCTGCTCAACCCACCAAAGAGCCTTGCTGGCTCCTGAGTCCCTCCCCATCCACCGTGGTGATAATTAGGCACAAATGAGTTCTCCCAGAAGAGGCTGCAGAGCCCTCTGCCTTGCTTGGAGATGGCCAGTGCTCTGCTCAATCTACCAAAGAGTCTTGCTGGCTCCTGAGTCCCTCCCCATCCACCCATGGTTCATAGCCTTGCGGCCAAAAAGAGGTCTCAGATACCTTCACTTGGCTTTATGGTCAATAGGAAAACAAAACACACAAGTGAAAGCAGGGAACAAATCTAGTCATCCATGCAGGCAAGTAGCAGAGTTCATGTGAAGTCTCTAAAACCCTCTCAGTCTAATCATCAGTTACCACTGGGGCTCTCTTTCAAGATGCTTTCACAGCCCCAAAGGTTGCATAAAGCAAAGGTTCATTTCCGCAAAGCCTGCAAATTGAGATGTGAGAGCGATCAACACCTCACTCTACTGACTCGCACAATTGACCATGATCCACCATCATTATTAAGGTTCTATTTTCTTTTTAAAATCAATGTTTTCATTTGGTCCCAGCTCAGTCAAAACTCATACTGATCCACCAAGAGCTACAAAAACCCTACAGGCTACTGGATTAAGCATTTAACTATACTTTAAAAAATCCTACTTATACCACATTCCCCAAACTATGCATTTTTCTGCCTTGTGATCATTTTTTTTCATTCCATATTTTTCCAAATCAGAAAACTGATTGATTTAACATTTATCATGTTTACTAAACCCATTTTTGAGACATTTTCCATGGACTTTATCTAAGAAGCTGAGAACCCATGATATCTGCAAAGCTTGGATCTGATACCTTAAGTGATTAACAATACTTCAAACTCTAACCGCATATCAAAAGAGCTTGGATGCGCAACGCATTTTCAATGGGAATATGACAAGTAATCACTAAGATTCAGGTAAAGCAATGTACTTAACATTAAATGTGCAAACAAACCTACTAAAATAAACAAGATTTCTCCAGCACTTATAACCAAATACTTGCTTAGGGACCAAACTCTGAAATAAATTATCTAAATGGAAAATAGACACCTCAATATGTTTGAAAACCTGCTCCTACATGTATTCCTGGATTTTTAAACCACATTACTGCCTGTGGGGGAACAAAGTCACTTGCACATGAGCACTGCAGACCTCCCTTATCAAAGGACACAAAGACCAGCAGTGAAAGGCCAGCAGGGGTTCATCAGTTTTTGGAGATGTTCAGACTGTTCCCCTGCATGCCAGCATCAGTTTCTAAAAGAGTAAATATAAAATTAAGGTCTTGTCTATACATCACAAGAAATAATAACTTTAAATAACAATAAATTGTTATTTAAAAGTCTGATCATTTAGAGCATGTTCCATACTTTAAACCCCAGGAAAGAGATAGAAGATGGGAATGAATCTGTCGTGTATCCTACTGATGAAAGTTAGAGACTGAAAATTTTCCCATTTTTTTTGCATCTAAATCATTAGCAATTTGAAGATAGTCTGAAAAATCCTTCTTGCCCAGAAAGAGTGGTAAAGAATATAAAAGCATACTGGATGTACTCCACCTATGCAGATAATTGATCATCAGAAACTAAGGTGAAGTGGGAAGCACATTGAAAGATACCTCCAAATATACTAAGACCAAGCACCATGGGCACACTTTAAACAGGAAAATAATCTGCTGCTGATAGAAGATGTCAGTAACTGGCAGGAGAAATGGTGCTGAATGTGGCTGGTCTTTGGCTGTGCAAAGCTATGTGTGGCACCAGCTCAGCTGCAGCCGTGCTGACACATGTTGTCTGCAAAAAGTCATTTTTCTAGTGTAGATGAGACAGAAATTAATAGTGTCGGTCCCCCTGTCTGTCTCTCCGGGCAAAGCAAGCTTGAAAAATTATGATTAGATGGTTTTGCACAGCAGCACTGGAAAAGAAAGCAAGACAAAGGGCTCTGCTCCTTTCCTAGGTTTTATGGGAAGATGGTGGAAAAGTCTACGTCACCCTCCCATGGTGAACCAGGACCGAGCAGCCCCATCCTTCCCCAACCTGCTCCCCTTGTCCTGCACAATGCAGGTAGTCACAGTCAGAAATCAAAGATGCCCCATGGCCTTTCCCTCCAGCATCCCACCCGCCTGCCTGTTCAGAAGGCAGAGGAACTGTGAGCATAGATGAAAAACTGAAGATAAAAGTGGCTTCAGCTATCTGGCATCCTGATGCAGGTTATAATTGATGGTTCTCTACAGTTGTGGTCCAAAGGCTGTGAGAGTCCAAGATTATGGGACAAATTTATCGATTTAGCAAAGAAAAATCCAAATAAATCCTTCAGCAGCTGGCATGAGGGAGGACATCCCATTCCACAGCACTGAGTGTCACGGGAATGTATTCCTAAAGAGTTATGGTGGGACATGGTTTGAGCCAACGGCACATGAAATGCCTGTGCCCAGCTGCCAACCTTCCACAACAGCCTGTCTCAGACTAAATCCCATGTTGTTACCTAAATGTCATGAATCTCTATTAAAATCTGACAGGAAAAGAATTTCAGTTGAAAGCTTGAAGAAAAGCCTTAGCAGTGATCAGCCATAGCCAGGAGGCCTTCAAGGGAGCAGAGCTGAATGTGGCAGTGTGAAACCCTGCAGGGTTTTCCCCATTTCCTCCCTGAGGTGTCAGAAATGAGAGCTACTTGCTCCATCTATGGGTAAAAACTAGTACAGTCATAAGCTTTTCTTACAGAGGGCATAGTCCTAACCACAACATGTTCTCCAAAAAAATAAATTATTAGAATGAATAAATTATATGAGAACCTTTCTGTATTGCATTTCACATTCTTCTGAAAAAATACTATCTGGAGCACCAGAAGTCCTCCTTATGGATTATTTTAGGCACCACAGATAACAGTATTGAATTTCAGAAGGAGAAAAATTACTAAGAAAAAGCAGAAAAAGAAAACTTTACATTGAAAAACATTTCCTTCCTCAAATATAGTGCATATTCACTGTGATTCAAATCTGACCACCAGCTTCAAGTTTGAAAGCCGCCTAATTTTCAATTCAAAGTTCTGCAAACAACCTTTAATTCTGAGCTAAATTTATTTTTTAATCTCATCCACCACAACCCAAAGCTTTAGGTCAATGGAAACCTTTTAATTGATTTCCTTTGCTGTTAAATCTGGCAGCACCGGCAGTGTGTCACGTGTATTGCTGTTACTTGAACTGATGTTTTTGGAAGGGGAAGCAGGGCTGGAAAATGCCCTGCTGTCCTTCAAACGGGGCATTTGGCCCCATGGAAAAAGCTACATTTTAACGATTTATATTTCATACAAACACCTACTTTTAATAAATTATTCAGTGTATATGATTTTAACCTATCTGCAGGGGTAGCTCCCTAGTTTCCACTCGGTAAAATAAAGCTCTCCTCATTTATTTGTATATGTATTGGTTCTGAAGAGAGAGCTCATGCAAGACCATGGAGAAGTGTAATCCGAATTGTGTTTTCCCCCGGTGTAGGTCATCCTCCCATGTTTACTTTGGATCACCTCCATTTGCTTTCCTGAGAGTAAATTTGTGCCACTTCTTCTTTCTCTCAGCATTATACCTGCTCACGCAAACTGGCACTCAAGACAAATGCACTCCCATCAACAGCCAAGACTTAATAATGTCTGAGAGAATCAGGTCCCAAGTTATTCCTCATGAGAGCAATTCATGCAGTTTTGAGCAAACCTAAGACAAACTGGGAAGCAGTTCCACAATGCCAATTTTGAAGTCACTTTTCACAGCACCACAAACTTCAACTTGCACCTTTTCTCATCCTTTGTTCCTGTTGTTCCTGAAAAACACCTAGGAAACCCATGTCAGCTGTGTAGAAGCCTCTTGCTAGCTATAAGTTACTTCAATTTACTCATGTTTTGTATCCAATCATGTACAAATAATTAAAATGTAATTGCTCAGTGTTCCACGGCTGCTTACGTGCCCGTGCTGATGGCTAAAACCAGGTACTGAGCTCCACATCTCATAGACCCAAGTCTACACTTGCAGAAGGCATCTGGTTTTAGGAGGTGTAAGGTGGGCAGTGCTGGGTGGGACTACATCTACCAAGCTTTACAGTGTGCATTAGCAAGTCATCTGCACCACCTCAAAGCCAAGCTTAACTCATCCCAAATCCATGTTCAATTTTCAATTACCAGTCTAACAGTACGGTGTAAAGAAATTTTTAGACAAAAAGAAACTTAAAAGACAAGAATTAAATTTCAAAGCACTTGTACAGAAACCCATCACACAAAGAGCTGTCTTGGACTTTTCTGTGGTGAACTTCCTGAACCAAAGGGGCTGCACTGGTGCTCAAGCACACATCTTATCCCAAAAAAGTCCTTGTAGAGCCTCTGTCAGGAGGGGCCCGAGGTGGTTTTGTTGCCTTTTCAAAGGTGGGACTCTGGACGGGAAGCCCCAGCCAGCAGTTCACTGTTTTGAAGCTGTACTTAGAAAATACCTGAAGTGGCTGGTAGCCAAGTACATATTGTGGGAATGTATTTTTCCTTTCAAGGCAAATTTTTTGTCATATCAGAGCCATGGGGTTATCACCAGATGCTGAACTGGGTTAACAAAAGGGGAAAAGACATAAAGACCAGTTTTTGGCTATTGCCAAAACAAGTGATACAATATTAAAGATGAGCAAGAGCTTTAAACTTCCAGTCTTAAGTGGAAAATGTTTTAAGCCTCGTGTTTGCAGATCACTTTCTGGTTTAATATCATCCTACCCTAACCATTAATGCCCTTCCTAATCTGCAAATATTCAAAACTTAGCTGGGAAAAGAGCAACTACATGGGAAAGAAAGTGCTGTGAATACCACACATAGCCTTTAAAATGAAAACAAGCTAAGAAGAAGTTGCTTCCAAGAAAAACAAGGAATATGTGGAGTAACAGGTTAGTCTGTGTTTTGAACAATGTGTGGGAGGAGGAAGTGGAGGGAAGACGGGGTATGTTATTTAAAACAAAGACTGCATATACTTCCCCCACACACTGCCCCATGATGATAGGGAACACAGTGTAGCACAAACTAATTTCAGGTAAAGTGGGGGACAAAAAAAAACCCCAAAAAACCCAAACCCTGTGAACTTTTACCTGGTGCTTTCTTTTTAACTGTAGATTGCCTGGATAAAGGGTTGATTTGCTATAAACCTGAAGTGAAGGCTCCAGTGCAGTTTCCCAGAAGAGCAAAGGCTGGGAGAGATCTTTGGAGGTCTCTGGTCAAACCCCTACTCAAAGCAGGGCTTCAGCTTTAAATTGGGGTGCTCAGAGCCTTGTTCAGCTGACATTAAAATCGTCAAGGGCAGCAACTTCACAGCCCCTCTGGGACCCCACTCCGATGCCGTATCACTCCCATCAAGAGTGTTTTCCTTACATCTGTGTGGAGTTTCCCTTGCTGCCTCCTGCTCCTTCACTGGGCATCCCTGAGATGCCCAGCACTGCCTTCTCCATAACCCTGTTGGGTAACAGAAGACAGCAAAAAGGTCTTCTTCTTCTTCTCCCTACACCAGGTGCCCCAGACCCTGATCAACATAGCAGCCCTTTGCTGGACCAGTATGTCCCTGTGTGTCTCATACTGGGAGCCCAGAACTGGAGCCAGCACTGCAGGTGTGTCTCACTGGTGCTGAGCAGAGAGGGAAGATCACCTCTCCTGACCTGCTGGTGATGGTCCTCCTAGTGCTGCCCAGCACACAGTTAATTTTCATTTTATTGCTATTAACCCAGCAGCAGCAGGGCTGTGAAGGCAGGCAAGCATGGTAAGTCCATCTCATTGCAATGCACTCACAGTTTCAGAACTAATAAAGCAACCTAAGTCCCATTCACCTTTAACAAAGGTATCCCAAGCAGCTTGAGAAAATGGGATTTTAATCACATAGGCTGTGACAATTTTGAGCAGTGAAGCATTTATGCACCTTCAGAAATGTGGAGCCACGTGCTGGTTTAGCTCTTCTCAGAGCTCCTTAGTGCAGCATCTGTGCAAAGGTCTGAGGTACCTGGTCTGAGGAGTCTCTGAGAAGTCTTATCACTCAGGAAATGCTCTTCAAGCCACAGATTTTGTTTTGAGTGGGATAAAACAAACTAACTCAGTGTTTTGTAATACAAAGGGCTATTCTTGCAAAATAGCAGAATGCAAAAGTTTTGCTTGTGAAAAACTATATAATACAACAGAAATGCTAACCCATACATTTCCTGAAGTCCTGAAAAGGATTTGTTAAATAAAATACAATTAAATGTAATTAAATACAGTAAACCCTAGGAGTGTAATTCATTACTGAGCTCTGTTTAACACATTCTGAATAAAATCTACTTTAGCACGCTAGTGAAGGGCACGTCTCTGCATTAGTCTCTCTGTAAGACAGCTAAACAATGTGAAAGCATGTGGTAAGAAATCTTCTGTTTTGCAAAAACCTGCAGAATGGGAAGAGTTAGCAATTTCAATACCAATTTAAATCATCACACCCTTTCCAAGAGGCAGTCCCTCCTACCTGAAAAAACAGATGACCATGAACACCCAAGCTCAGCGCAATTCCTGCAGCCCTCTCTGCAGCAGCAGGGTCATGGGTATCTTCTGTTAGCTCAAAAATAGCATGGACCCACTCCAACCCTGTTCTGAGACACTGTTGTGACCTTATCAAAAGGATTTTGCTGACTACTGGAAGATTCCTTTATTTAATATTCTGTTGTTCCTAGCCAGGAGTTAAACAGTACTATTTGCTTGGATAACTTGCTTAAAAATTCACAAGCTGGCTTTGCTGTGCAGTGTATATTGCTGTTATTCATGCAGCAACGAGCCCTTCTCAGTCAGCAGCATATTGCCTAGGCAATACTTAAACCTATGTAGACTAGCAAAAAGAGCTTAAATTAACTTTAATTATTGTGAGGTTTGAAAAAGAAGGGAGCATAAAAAGCATCCTTGAACTTTAAGCAGAGAAGAACAAATGTCCTTGAATAGAATTGATGCTTGGACTCAACTTGGAGTCCTTCAGAAACACTGACTCCTACTTTCAATCTCCTGAAGGTGTTTCAGAGAGGAAAGAACTGGAAAAGATGACATTTCAATTAAACTGCAGAAGAAATTCTGATAAACATAAAGAAAAATCCTATATGGGTTTGAATAGCTGTGTTCTTGTGCACAAAAGTCACTGTGAAATTATGTGTTTTGATTAAAACCAATGCTTTTAAGGGAAATTCTGATGAAGAAAAAATAAGAAGGTCCCTCTTTGCTATTGAAAAGTCACTGAAGGCTATCAATACATTTCAGAAACATATAGCCAAATGTACGTATACACATCACTAATTCTGTACCTACATTGTCACAGATTTAACAACAATTTACCATTAATTTCTTCTGTTCACAGAAGAAAACTTGCTGTGCCCTGACAATCCAGTACCGCCAGCAGCAAGACACTATTCCTCTTTCCCCTGTAACTCTGTCCCCTTCCTACAGCCACTAATCCCTTGGACAGACCAGGTTTGGTTTGCAGACCAGCACTGGGAGCTTTTATTCAGCAAGGAAGTTTTAGAATCTAAGCCTTTTCTCGATCCTGCTCATTTTTTAGTCTTAATGGTGTCTTAGGCCACGGGCTGCTGAAAAGGTTAAATCTGTGCCTGATATAAAGCAGGTAAGTGCTCTGAATCATGGAGGGCTATGGTGCCTTTCATATTCTGGCAGAGGAGCTCAAACACTCCCTTCATGGTCATTAGATTGGTAACACGTATCATTTACTTCTACCCAGTAAAGGTCTCTTTCCCCTCCTGTAACAGGGTAATAAAATATCAATTAAAAAACCAGCTGAAATTCTCTATAGCTTCTACAAAAGCAAGTCTCCCTTAGCTCCCAACAAGTCACCCTTTCTGTGCCCATCTCCAACACAAACCCCAAGAACATCTCCAGCTGTTCTCAAGCCCTGGTGCTGAAGTCCAACCAGCCTCAGTGAAACCCCCCAGAAAACTCCCACTAACGCTGACACAGGATTTCTAAGCAAAGTTTTGAATTGTGATTCCCCTCCTCAGCCCTATGTAGGTGTCCCTGACCTGTGGAGGTCATACTGTAATGGCCAGCATGTCAGAAACCCAAAACACATGGTCAGTGAAAGCGATAACAAACAATTAACACATGCCTCATCTGCACTTACTTCACTACCGCAGGTAAAGAATGGGCCAAGCCCAGAGGTACCGTGTATCTTCCTGAAATAACATGAGCAATTTCTTACTTTTTCTTGATCTGGAGAAAAACTTGATGCCCCCAGGAGAGGTAGACGGGTTAGAATTGGGGGAGGACTCTTTGGAGGAGGACCTGAAGATCCCACTGAAGCTCATTCGGCGTGGGGAGCGTGGGGGAGACTCCTGGTAGGGGAAGGGGAACACTGTTTTGGGTGAGCCGGGGCTATGTTTGGATCTCACAGGGGCAGAAACAGGGCTGGAAGGTCGGTTCTGAAGCCCTTTTGAGAAAAGGCCTTTTGAAGGGCTGCCAGCAGCGTAGCTTTCTTCCACCTGAGGAGGAGAGAAAAAGAAAGAAAAAAAGAAAAATCCCCATTAATTCAGTTCAGCTTGGGCCATCAGGATCTCTGAACTTGTCTCAACACAGTCAACTCCTGTCTATTTGGGTGGTGGATTAGCCAGACCTCACCTTCCCCCAACACCTGCCTGCACTCTCACACAGATGCCTGTGTGCCACCTCTCCGGGCCCTGTGCTGGCCCTTGCTCTTAAAACACTGTGAATTTCACAAAAATTTCAACCTATGTGCATACATTATTACTACACATATAACACAGGACTTTCTTTACTGGTTTTATTTGCCACACATCCCTCTCCCTTCCTTGGACAACTGACTGAAAGGTGACTGGCAATGAATTTATTTAGGGCAATGAATGCCCCAAAGTCTTTCTCCCAGATTTAAGCACCCATCTATGGCACTTAAGTCTCCATCGCAGGATGTGACACAGAACAGTGCACGAGTTCCCAAGTGCCTGGTGAGTCTCTACAACACCAGACACAGCCACAACCGTGGGATTGCAACTCCAGGCCCAAAATAAAGGAACCATTTTAGAGTGGTGACTTTCCTGCTAATTATCCTGACCTTGAGATTGGGTCCGACCTTTCTAACAGCTGTATCCCTTTTGGGATCTGTGTTGGCTTTCCAGCTAGCGTGAGTATCTGTCCATAACACAGCACTGCACTGTGTGGGCAAGTGGGATAAAAATCCAGAAATAACAAACAAAAAAAGGGAGCAAAGATGAAATTCTTCCCACATACAATTAACAGAAGGTGACCCAAAACCCCTGTGGGATTTGCCTGTGCCTGGGCTATATGTAGTGTTTATTTCCTTCTGGAAGCACAAAATATTTCTGTGGGCATGAGGCTGCTTTTTTAGCTGGGGGTGTTTCTCATGAATGAAGGGCTCTGTTCCTGGCAAAAGGCAGCAGTGGGTTTCAGGTCCCCAGGGAACATGTAAGCCAAGGTCACGGTGTATGTGCCCACAGGCATGGTGTGCCACTGAGTTTCAAGCCCCTTGGACTCCTGCTCCTCTCTTCCCAATTACACAAAACAAACGGGGAGGTATGGAGCAGACAGCAACTTCTACCTGTGAGGATGCCAGCTACATCTGATACGTGCCAGTCTAGTTAGGTATGGGGTTTGTTGCCGCGGGAGTCATTGTAGAGGAAAATAATATCTTTTATTAGAATGATTTAGATGAAAGAAGAGATGAAAGAAAGCCTCGTAGGTACGTATGCCCTCTTTCAGGTCAGTAAAGGGCTTATGTATATGAACGCAGCTAAAAACAGTCAGCTGAATTTAAAAGACATATGCAATTAACTCCCTTTTCAAAATAATGCTTAGCTACAGCTCCAAAACACTTGTAGAAATACACATGAGCAGCTCGATGGCCAAAAAGCTGCTCCTTCCATAACACAGGATCCCATTTCTCATAATCCTTTCTGTCTCCTGCATATGCACTTCAGACCAGCTCCTCTTTCCACTTGGGATGGGACAGAGCTGGAATGGGTCCTGCTCCATGGGAAGTGCCAAACGGCCTGCAGAGAGTTCAGTCCTTGGTTGGGAAGGTTTCTAACCTAAAAGGCACTTGGTCTGGGAGATGGACACAAATAGCGTGAGTCACTAGGAGGGGCACAAGACAACACTGGCACAGCCCTGGACAGCTGATGAATTCTGCTCTGTGCTCCCCTGTGCAGCACAGAGGTGTCTGACATGAGGCACAACTACTTTTTATACCTGCACACTTATTCTTGACAGCATGGATAAAAATATCACAAAATTATACCTGTCCTTTTGCAGATGAATGAGGAGAGCAGTTGCCCTCAAGGGGAGCTTTTTGAAAAGCATACATCAATTCTAACTGAAGCACTATGTATCCATCAGAGAAGAAAAAAGTAGTATTTCAGGCTTAATTCAGTGGCCTGAGCCTCAGGTTTACCTCCCAGCTCTGTCACGGATTCTGTGTGCAACCTTGGAAACTCATTTTATATCACACATTTATATCACACACATATCTATTCTGCCATATCTCCTTTATTCCCACTCTAAATCCTCAGGCACACAGACTGTCTCCTGGTGAGTATTTATCAAGAATAATAGGGCACAATCCCTCAACTGAGACCTGGAATAATAAACATGCTATAAGTAAATTAAGAAACAAATAGCACTTTTGTCCTAGGCAAATGGTCCCAAAGCAGTAGCTTTTTCATAAAAGCTCATTAACTTTACTAAAATATAATGGGTAAATCATCTGAGACCACTTATACCGTGTTCTCTTCACAACTACACAGTCCAGGAAACAACAAGTAGCGCAACGGCATCTCTTTTTGCATTGTGATTTAAACAGGTCTGTTGCCAAATCTACTGCCTGCAAGTGGGGAGTAAGAATATTTTCCATTTAGTTTTAATCATAATACAAATCTGCCACTAGTACTGTAATTTAAGACTGTTTCCAGGATAGTAATTTCATTATAATTTTTGCTAAAGTGACAAGCCATGGCATTTGTAAAGCTAAGAGAAGGATGTCATTCTGGTGCCACCTGGAATATTTCGTTTATTATCTTTTCTGCATGCTCATTTGGTTATAAAGACACATTGGTAGGAGACGGCTTTAAAAGACTATGGTATCCTCATCAACTAAAGCAACTCTAGAAATGTAAAATGTCAAGCAACAATTTGACAAATAATGTCAGTGTTTCATTGTATGCACAAGTCAGACATGAAAGGAAATTGTTCTCAAATTCCAAGCAAAAGCAGCAGGATGTTTTTATTTATTGCGATCACAATCAGTTTCCATCATGCCAGGCAGACAAATTAGCTAATTGTCAGAGCACCAGGAGCATGCAGCTAAATACACATGTGCACACTGCTAAATTAAAGGAAATTACTACATTGAATTCTTCCTCAGCTGCTCCACGTGTTAATTATACACAGGTTACACCCACCATCAAAGCGGATAAATACCTGTGATTTTGCTTTGGGAATTACAAGAAGATTGCTTTCTTAGAATATTATTTGAAGCTAATGGCTTGTGAGTTTTAAAAGATGATTAGGCACTTCTATGAGTAAAATCAGCAGCAACAACAGTTATCACGAGGTGGTGTTAATTTTCATGCCTCAGCTGGGAATGTGGACGAAACTCTGCTGTGGAATAAACCCCACCATCCTATGCAGGCTCGGTGTGATGACTCTGGCAGTGGTGCTAGAGGCAGGTTACAGAGCTAGATGCATCATCAGCCTGTTCTTCATGCTTTTTGGACTCATTTCCTGACGCTATGACAGGCAGGTGGGCACAAAACTCCCACAGGTGCTTTGGAAAGATAACTAATCCTCCAGCTGAGATGTGGCAGCAAAATAAAAAGGTATTGCACCCCAGTTTCTCACATTAATAACCATTGTACAACAGTTTGTGTTGGTCCAGGAAAAGAAATGAAGTGAGAAAGGGCATAAATATGAAACACACCTAATAAATGAACATGGTGATACGGCTCACTTGGTCCTGACAGGGTAATTGGCCTTTTGGAGATAAGGAATCCAAACACACAATGAAAGTGCAATATAAATCAATGCACAAATAAGATCTAATCCAACAAATTTAAAATTTCCTCTAAACATGAAGGCTGTTCACCTAATTAAAAGGAAAAATTCCAACCAACAACAAAACACTCCCTGGGTTGGCTTTGTGCAGAGCATATATGGGACCTTTGAGCTCTACACCTAAGCTTGGAATCTCGAAGCCTTAAAACTGGTTATGCCGGAGCAAAATCTCAGCTCCTGACCATATGTCTGCAGAGGAATAGGGCTAAATTTGTAGCTCAGTAATAGTGCCAGTGCAACCCTACCCTCAGCCTACAGCAATGTGCTCCCTGCTGAGGTTAAGCAACCGAGAAGAGCCCGTGCTACCTCAGATGTGCTGCTTCTAGCAACTGACTTCACTGGTCCAAAGCTAAAGCAGTTACCTTACGTAGCACTGAGTAAGTATATCCTAAAATGCTGTAAGACACTAGCAGTTTTTATGCTTCAGAGCACAAAAGGATCCTCAGCTGGGGATCAGGGAGAGTCTTTACTCTATTGTACACACCAAATGATCTCAGGCAGGCTCTTAAAATACATCCAGAAGTGGTCACTGTAGAAAATAAAGCAACAAAACGAGACACGCCTTACAGTGCTTGGCACTAGCAGACTTACTTTCCATTTTCTGAATGAAATGCAAAGTGATATAAGATATCAGGCACTTGCCCTGAGTGGGGCAGCTCTAAAAGATTTCATATCAAGAAACAGCATCCCCAAAGCTCCCCTTGTCATTTCACCTGGACATAGGGATCTTTCTCTCTTCCTGATCTCTTCTTCCTTTCTCCCGGCTACACACATTAATGGCTCAGAGCCGTCCTGTGATGGACCAGCAGACCCACATCTTCATTTTTTCAACACATAAATTCCTAAATGACAAAAATCCCAACATAAACCACTACCAGTCCCAGACTACTCCATGCCAGTGAATGACACAGTTGGACACAGGCTGAAACCATTGAGCAGTGGTCCATAGAGCTTCCCTGCTCACTCACCATCAGATGGGGAAGTAGTCTATTCCATGAGCACTCCCCAGGTGCCACCTGGGCTTGGGGAGAGCACAGGCCAGGGACAGTCCCAGGCTGCACATGGCCACCCTGCTCTAGTAGGTTCAAGAGTTTGGCCCTACAACAGGACCAAGCCCAAGCCCTTCATCTCCGGGCCCAGAGAACAGTCCTTGACCTCTTATTTATTGCTCCTGTTGACATATCCCAAGTGAACAACCTTGTAGCTTGTGCTCTTAAGAATTATCCATCCTGGTCTTCCTGTATAAGGTCCTTCCCTATGACAAAAGAAACCACCTCTCCTTGCATCATCAACAAATTTGGTTAGTATGCTTCTATGCTTCATCTCAGCATTACTAGCAAAGATCAGTCCAAGGACTGAGCTTGGGGAAACCCCACCAGTACTGTCCCTCCACCCAACAGTTGTCCTTGCAATACCAGCCTGTCATCTTTCCCTTCAACTATTTTCTTACCTGTCTCATGACTCTTCATCTTATTTTACAAGAAAGATTAAAGTGCAGTACATTTAATCACTACCATTTGATAATCCCCAGTGCAATGAGCTAAGAGACCAAACTGTTCATACTTCACCACAAACTAGTCTCTCATCATCCACACATCATCCATCTCAGTCCTGCCTCTTCTCACTCACAGGCAGAAATTTTGTGAATCTTGTCATTTTCTTTCCTGTGCTTTGTATTGAAAATCTGACCCTCTGTTTTACCAAATAAAGTCCTCTCTAAGAAGCCATTTCTGCTCCCAACCTAGAATTTAAGGACCACTTAACTGCAGGGAGGAGAAGTGTCCTGCCAAGCAACGTGCCTAGAAAAACGAATGAGCTCTGCTGAGAAGACCCTGACCACAAACAGGCAGAGGCTGTGTTGAAGCCAGGGAAAGCCAGGCACTGCCCGTGTCCCTGCCACAGCAACTCTTCACAGCCATCTCCTCCGTTCCCCTGCCAGGCTGCTCCACCTTTCTTGGGCACACAGCCTTCCCCAGAGGATGCCCTCCCTGAAAAATCTCTGTCTCTGGTTCAGTTTCTGGTGAATGCAGATCCATTTTTCAGAACAGTCTGAAAAAATAATCTGTCCGGAATATGAATGTGCTCAAGCTAAGCAGCCTTGCAAAATGCTTCTCAATTTAAGTGAAAGTTATTAAATGCTCCAGAGCTCCATTCCTTTTTTCTCCAACTCTGAATAGTTAGAATATTTATGGAGCATTTGAGTTCTGTTTGCTTTTACAACTGTGAGTTATTTGACCTTTGTTTTGCCTCTTTAAAAAAAAAAGTAATTGAAAGGCAAATAACAGAAAAAGAATCACCTCCCACCATCCTTGACAGGGCCAGTAAACACAATTAGAGATGATACACCAGTTAGACGTCTGCATTTGTTTCCTGCCCTTCCACTGAATCTCAATAAAAAAGCCCTTTGATAAAGTTAATTGGATGATTCTCTCATTCTGCTGGAATAAAAGAGCTCACAGATACACAAGAGCTGACTTCATTAGACTGAAAGGTAATGAAGGACTTACTCTCCCAGGCACCATGTGGTCACATTCACCACCATTAGTTCCCTTGGTTCTACATGAGCAGTAACAATTGAGGTGACAACATATTTTACAGGATCAGAGATGTCATTTCCCAAAACTAAAGTACAATGACACTTCCCCAAATTAAAATACAATGGGATGTGGCTGGCTGCTCTGGCAGGCTCTGAGAGCTCTGCATTGCTGGATGGATGGTCAGGGTTAGGTTTCCAGCAGCGAGCAGGCCTGCTCAAAGGCAGAAGCAGGCTTGAGGAAAGGTGAAAGCAGGGCCAGCTCTCGGTCCACTTCCTAACCCTTAACTGCAT
This sequence comes from Antrostomus carolinensis, assembly GCF_000700745.2. Classification (NCBI taxonomy): domain Eukaryota; kingdom Metazoa; phylum Chordata; class Aves; order Caprimulgiformes; family Caprimulgidae; genus Antrostomus; species Antrostomus carolinensis. The sequence continues at coordinate 49,520 of NW_010314051.1, forward strand.
TTATTTCAAAGCAGATCGGAAGGAGCCACACACATGGCAGTGCAGCAGTTGGCACCCGTGCCCTTGCCCTGAGGCTCACCACATCCACTGCAGGTGCCTCATGCCAAGGCTGCAGCACCATCCAGGACACTCTCCTCATCCTCCTTGCTGAGGCCAGTTCACAGCTCATAAAGAAATGGATAATTAAAAGAAAGGGAAAAAAGTAATCAAAGGGAGATTTATTATCCCCTAAGTCACTGGACAAAACAAAAACAATGCTGGGACCAGAAGTAGGACAAAGTGCTCCTCAGAGTCCTTCAATATTGGAGTCTCCTTGGATGTTTTCTAATCCTGGTTCATCAGTGCTTTCCTCCATTAGCGATAGCAGAACTGCAAGTCAGTGCCAAATGAAGTTGTAGCAAAACCTTCACCATACACTCTATTCCTTTGTTCATTCATCCAAAAACCAAACTAATCCATTAACCACTGTGTCACATCCAGAATCCATGTACAGCTGATTACCTACAGCTATTCTCAAAATCTAATCAAAGCTTTGTAAAAGGCTTCCCAAAAACAAAGCCTGCATTATTTGCTCCTAGGTGTAACTGATCACAATTTGGCCACATTGAGACAGGCTGTTTGCAAAATGTGTTTTAAGTGATTCAGGTCATTCTACATTGGAGAACTTCCTGCTCAGAATTTACAGCTCTCTCCCTCCACTTTTGTATGAATTACAAATTCTATCAATAATGAGTCTGTATTTCTTTCTAGGAACTGATGAAGTATGATACAGTATAGCAACAGAATGTTTTGTCTGCCTAGAAACAATTTTTTTCACTGATGAGCCTCAATTTATTTTATCAGCCAGGTTTTTATTCATTTAATAAGCTTAATGTTTTTTCAGTATTATTCCAGCTTCTTAAATCAAAATATCTTGTGCTACCTTTTTATACATATAACACTAACACTATGACATTTTCTGATCAAATTTATAATTCATTTAAAACCCCACATTTGCTCAATGAGAACTGTTTACCATTATTTCCAATCCAAATGGGTCTATTATAATAGCATCATTAACTATCCAATATTAGATATTTAATTATTTTGTCCAGGGCTAATGTTAGACTGACAAACCTATAAATTATCCTAATTGCAAACATTGTAAATATTAACACAGTAATTGCTTTTTTTTGCAGCCTTTTGGAACTTCATCTCTGCTCCAAGATTCATTTAAAATCAGCACTAGTCAGAAATAACTGTGTCAATTCATTCAAGGGTGTTTTATGAGAGTTGTTGGGATTTAATTTTAAAATGTCTAGTTTTAACATCCTCTGCTTTAAATACACTTCAGTCATTAATAGGGCAGAGTCACCATTATCATCTAAGATAAACAACAGCTCACCAGCTTTTTCCCCATGTAGAGAAAAGAACTTTTAATGCACACATCTTTTCCAAGCTTTCTTCTAAATTTTTATGACAATTCTATTATTTTCATCAAGGAACGGATCAATATTATTCTTCAAATTTCTCTTCTTCCACCTCTTCTCTCCTCCATCTACCATTTGCTAGCTGCCTCCCCAGGGACAATTTTCTTCTTGTGTCATTTTCTTTTATCATTCGCAATCCTGGGATTTCATCTGAAAGCAATGGCAATTGGGTTCTTATAATTTCCACACCTTATCCTTTAACCTACATTTTAGATGAAGGATCTATAAGGATTCAAGTGTTAAGACCTCTAAAATTGATAGAGCCATTTGGGTGTAGAGGGGCACTCATCCCGGACTGCTGCCCTGCCACACTATACCAGAATTATTTTCTGAATGATGCTCCACATAATCATTCATGATTTTCCAGGCATCTGAACTGCCCCTTTTCCACTGTCTTTTCCCAGACTGAGGAAATCTAGTGTATCCAATTGCTTCTCAGCTCCCAGTTATCCTTATCCTCTATGATCCTCTAAGGTCACTCTATAAGAAGGATTCAAGCCATTTCTGGAGAGTCCTAGCTTTGAGCATGGGCAGTTAGCAATACCAGTTTTTTTAGACAAAGCTACCAGCATGAGTATTAAGAAGGGCCAGAATACCTGCCCCAGGCACAAGAGTTCCCTTTCTTCTTGACATCATGCAAAAAACTTCTAACACAAGAGTCTTCACAGTATTATATTCTCCATCTTCAACAGAGGAAGAAGAAAACTATTCCTATCATCTTCCTGCCATTGGTCATAAAGGAAAGAAGAATACATCATTTATAACAGTAGTCATGTTAATAAGAAGTGATTAAGGCTAAACTTCAGATTTAGGTTTGCCCAAGGAAGTTGTGGATGCCTCCTCCCTGGAAGTGTTTAAGGCCAGGTTGGATGAGGCTTTGAGCAACCTGGTCTAGTGGAAGGTGTCCCTGCTGATGGCAGTGGGGTTGGAACTAGATGATCGTTAAGGTCCCTTCCAACCCAAACCATTCTATGATTCTATGATTCAGGAAACGTGTGTCACATCCACACCGCTGTCAAAAAATTCCTACAGGAACCCGAACAAATAATTCTGCACTTGAGTTTCCGAGCTGTGTAACAAGGATTATCATCACAGGATAATCATTGAAAGACACTTGCATGGTAAAGTGCTGAGGATTTCTGGGAAAAATGTTAATTCAGTTCCTAAATGCCTTTCACAAAGAACAAGAGAATTAAATTAATGGCAAGTTGGAAAGGCAGGTCGTGAACTACTCTTCTCTATCTTGATCTATAGCCCAGGCGACAGAAGAGTTAAGTGCAGGAAGAAAGACATCCCTGACGAATTGCCAGGCTCCAACATGATGAGTGAATGGAAAAGCCATCCTGCAGATGAAATACTGACTTTTAACATCCAAAAGTTACACATCATATTGTGATTTTAAACTTGAACAAAGAAAAACCATCTCACTTGAAACTGAACAGTAATTTGGAAACTTCTTTATGTAGCACCAGCAGGGACTGGCAAATTTTTAGTTAGAATTAAATAAAATACTACAGTCTGATGCTACTCATCATTCACTAGCAGTGAAGATCCCAGCCTTCACATTGAGATGTGTGGCAATGGATTTTGCTAGTTGATCTCTTTCTTATCAGAAGTTGGGCACTGCCAGTTGGTTTCTTCCCACTTTGTTGCATGTGTTGAACAGAGCCCCAAGTATGATGTTAGAAAAAACCCTAGGTCTTATACACTCAATCAAAAAGGTCTCTTAAAAAAGGAATTTCAGGTGGTAAGCCCTAGTTGCATGGTTATTCCAAAGTTAATTGCACTTCCATAAGCAGAACTTGACCCAAGCCTGGGGGAAAAAAACCCCAGCATTTACTGAAGCTGCAAAAAGGGGCAAATACTGAAACGTTGTACTGGTTCTTCCCAAGGCAACCACTCATCACAAAAGAGTCCCAAGATCAGGAAGAGGAAAAACAAGGGCCTTATAAATGGTAAAGTGGAAGTCATTAAATAATATCAAGTATTACTACACAGGAGCAAGATTAGCTTTGGTACCTTTTTTTCTCTAGGACTCAGACTCATGCAGCTTTCTTGCCTTTCTTTGGAAAAAGGAGGTGATAAATGGAAAAATCAAGATTCAGCTAAAAAACTCTGCCTTCTTCCAGCATGAAACCCTTTCCAAAATCATCACATTGTTCATTTTATTCAAACCACCAAAAAAGCATCTTTTGGTAACACTGTATGTTAGCTTCCCTGGCACCTACAAGAGTTCCTCTGCGTCAGTGACTCCTACGTCAGTCTTAGAAGGTCCAACGCAGAAAAGAACAAGGCCAATGTTATAAACATATTCAGTCACTGATGGATTGCAGATTTTTTTTTAAAACAACTGTTCTTCCCTGTAAGGTGCAAAGGAGTAGAAACTCCTGCTGTCAACAGTGCTAAGTTATTATTGTTCTAGATGCAGATTAGCTTCACTAAGGAGATATTTATTGCTTCACCTGCCTTGAACTATAACTGGAGACTCTTTGAAAAATGGCTTGTAGCAGGTTTAATCTTCACAGAGGTCCACAGCCTTGTCAAGTCAAGCCCTGTGTCAAGTCAAATTGGTCTGCTGTGTAGCTATAGATCAGCCTTTGGGGTTATCTACTGTTTGGTGGAGTTTCTATCTCTTTTCAAAAAGCCCGTTAACTTGGCTGGTAGGAGGCTCACGTTTAGCAGACCAGCTTGTTCTTCAGCATTCTGTGAAAATGGTGAGGCCAGGACCTGAAGATGACAGATCCCACCTGCAGTTTGCATTGCTTTGAAGATTGTGTAGGTGCTGTATAACCATCCCCTATCTCATCCATTGAATATGCCTGCCTGACCATTTTAAAGCAATCAAGCTCTCTGAATGTATTGGTTTAATTTAATAGCAGGCCATCAGAAAAAGAAATTATAGCAATGCCTCCAGAAGGATAACCTTGAGTTGATCTCACATCGAGGAGAAGCTTCTCCACCTTGTTTACGGGAAGACTCTACTGCTATGGCTTCAGCAAATGAAGGCAGCTCATTTTGCAGTGCCAAGGACAGATGGATCAGTGTCACTGAACAGTTACAACCTCTGTAGCCAGAGAGCAACCATCAGGAGGCAATTCCAGGAAAACATACTGACAGCCACAGTACATCTATTTGGGCATTTTATTTCCGTAGCAAAACCACAAATTTTGTTAACTAACTATATTCCTGAGGATGCAGTTATGCCATATCACTTCACTGAATTACAACAGTGTTACACACAACATCTGCAGTATTTAAAGCCAATACCACCAGAGGTTAGCATCATTTACGGGTTATACTGCATAAGCATCATCATGGTGTGGCCTGTAAAAGTCACTATACTTGCTTTAGAGCATCACTCTCAACAGGTTAATGGTATGGCAGGAAAGATTAAAACACCAGGCTTTTTAAAGCCTAATAAATTGTGTTTACCACCAAGGGACTCAACCAATAGAGCAAAGGTGAAGCTTTGGAAATATCCTACCTTGCGAGAAGCATTTTTGTCTGTGCTTTCCACATCACCGTCCAAGAATGGCATGGCAAATGAGCTGAGATCCTGCCAGAACAGAGAAGAAAAATTGATGTCTTTATATAATATCCTCTTCCTTCCATCAGAGCATCCAATGACTGTAGCCTGTGGTTTTATTTCCAAAGTGCTCACTGCTTTACCCATAGCGATTGCTGGTAGGCAAGAACATGGGTTCCGACTGTTCTCCTTGGCTGTGAAACCAACAGCAGATATAAGTAACAAGTGAACAAGAAGTCCTTAGCAGTGCTTGCACGACATGACCACGAAAAAGCACCTGCACAGCCAAAGTAAAAAACACTGTGCTAAAACTTTCAAGGGGAGGTGCCCAAATCCCACAGAAAAAATTGTAGGAAACTATCACTGAATCATAGAATGGTTTGGGTGGGAAGAGACCTTAAAGATCATCCAGTTCCAACCCCCCTGCCATAAGCAGGGACACCTTCCACTAGACCAGGTTGCTCAAAGCCTCATCCAACCCGGCCTTGAACACTTCCAGGGAAGGGGCATCCACAGCTTCTCTGGCCAACCTGTTCCAGTGTCTCACCACCCTCACAGTGAAGAATTTCTTCCTAATATCTCATCTAAATCTCCCCTCTTCTAGTTTAAAGCCATCACCCCTTGTTCAATCACTCCCTGCCCCTGTACAAAGTCCCTTCCCAGCCTCCCTTTAGCCCCTTCAGGTATTGGAAGGCTGCTAGAAGATCTCCCCAGATCCTAAAATTACAGTTTAAATACATCTGCTTGTTCAGGAAATGGCCTATCTTGCCTTTTGTGGGGTGTATAATCTTAGTTTAAAGAGTATTTAGGGCACTAAATGAGAATATGTCAGTGTTCTGAAAAATATATAACTTGTATAACAAAAAGGGAGAAAACTGCAACGTGGTGCTCAGGGAGGAAATAAGGAATTCACTTGCACAAATGAGAGAGGAGCATCCAATTCTGCATGACTAAAGACAATAAAGGCATAAGAAAAGCACACATGCTCATCTTTAACTAACAAAAACAAACTGCAATTATATTCTACCTCCTGCCGTCTGTTCTGTTTATGCTACTTCGTGTTCCAGCCATGGGGCTTTTACAGCTCCTTTCTACATACGTAAGGAAATTATGTTAGTGTCAAGTTTAGCATCTGTTTTATCAGGAATAAAGTAGATAATGAGTAATTCTTTGACTGAAAGCATGAGGTTGCCTAATGCTGTGTGCTGAAGAACTGAGTCTTGGATGTCAAATCTTGTTCTAAAAGTCAGGAATACCTCCCAAACACAGAACTTCCCAGATGCAAGGCATCACCCTTTCCATGTAATGATTCAGTGCTTCTCCACCACCACATCTGCATCCCATTTAAAATAGTTCAAAACATAAATAAATAGCAATTTCACGTAAACCTAATTTGAGATTAAATAGAGCTTAATTAAAAATTAGCACCGGCCGGGAAGTCTGCAAGGCTTGCTTGCCTTCAGAATTCAGAGCAGCCACAGGTCTAATCACATCACATTGTGTAATCATACTAAATCCAAAATATGCTCAAAAATGTGTATAACTCAGGCATAATCCTTACCAGTGTTTGAAAATATTCTGGTTACATAACGAACAACAAAAATAAGGAACAAAATATTGAATTACTGGAACTGAAGCACATGGGAGTAATTCAAGTTGGAAAGGGGAAAAAAAAAAAGCAGCAGCAGCCAGGCTTGGCCAAGCTGGCCCCAAATCATTAGGCCACAAACCAAAATATTCATGACAAATTACTATGCTCCCAGCTCTATCTATGCACATTCAGTGGGAACCATCTACAAAGGCCCAAACTACAAAGCACCAACCCAACTATATAATGACACCCTCATCACCTTCGTTTGCAAATCAAAACATAAGGAAACATCTTAAAACCAAAAGAAGAGGCAATTTGTCTGGGTTAGATTTTCACTGTTCTCAAGATTTGGTGGAGGATGAACAAGGCACCAAAACTTCTGTATTAATTTGCTTATTCTTATAATTAGTTAAGATGAAAATGACATAAGCACACCATATAAAAATTATTCAGCCATAAATGGCATTTATAAACACTGTCAATAAATGGATTATCATTATTATTATTATTCCTACTTCATATGTTACTGCGGGACTTAAGTGAAGAATCTCTGTGAAGAAGTTTAAAAGCCTCACGGAAAGTTACACAAAAACATAACCCCTTGTGTTTACTTTAATTTAGCCAAAGGATTTACCAACATTTTCCTCTACCCATCTTTGGTAGTGCAGAAGCTGGAATATGATGTGTGCTAAGTCATTTTCCGTGGAATAAATCAAGGAAATAACCTCTTTTGAGCTCCATATATTAGTGTCCCTCTGTTACTACTTGTTGTAATCCACAGGGAGAAAACCTGCTGTTTAGGAAGGCTGGAGACTGGATGGAAGAAACTGGGTGTAAGGGGACACCTGTCTAGTAATCAGGGTTGAAAAAGCTGTTCAGAAAATCTGGAACAGCTAGGAATGAAATAATAACTTCTTTTTTTTTGAGCAGAAACCTTCAAAACCAGGAAAGGATAGAGAGATACAACTATTTTTCTACGAGGCAAATTTAAGTTCCTACTTACAATCCCAAGCTTAAAAAACATGTATAAATTAATTTCTAAAGTCTAAAAGTATCATGAAAGCCAGCTGATGACTCTATTCTAATTTGTAACTCTCAGATATCATGGAGCTATACTAACTTCATCTGGCTTTACATGCAGAACAGGAGATCTCTACTTGTATTAGAAATAAATGGACCTATACCTCTCTGGACAGCAGAAGACCTTTCTTTGTTAATACAGTGCTGGAGAATATCGCAGGCAGGATAATAATTGTACTTTTAGTCCTGTGCTAAAGTCTTTAATTGAGCTGCTACCTAACAATTTTTTAATTTTTCACGTCTCCATGGGATTCTATATGTGAAGGCATCCATTTACAGAAGGAAAAAATACATATATCAAATTGTAAATACTGCTTTCTCAATTCCAAACCTGTTGGTTAAGCAAGGAAATATTAGATGCTTATTTTCTCTTTGCATGTATCGCTGCAGAATACCGACTAGATATTTCTTTCTTATGTTCCCCTTCATCTAGAAGCACGTGTGACGATGCAGTTGATCATACAGTGAATCTTAAAAAATAAATACATAAAAACTGCTCCAAAAGTGCTGCAACACACCACAGTACTCTTGAGAGGCCAATGGTGCAGCCCTAGCCCTTATCACATATCTGACTGCTCTGATCTTATGCCAACAGACACACATTGAAGGCTTGCTCTGCCATTAACCTGGGATTGAAACTGTTCTTCGACAGCTTTCTCGCCCTCTAGCTCTGCTTTACTGCACTTGGAATAAGTGCCCTGGAAAATTACATGGTTCTGGAGAGACTTTTAAAAAAACTTTTGCCAAAGGCATACAGTGACATCATAGTACGAGCAAGAGTCCTCTTCATTTGAGCCTGCAGAGCCCTGGCTGAAGAATCAACAGCATAGAATCATAGAATCATAGAATGGTTTGGGTTGGAAAGGACCTTAAAGATCACCCAGTTCCAACCCCCCTGCTGTGGACAGGGTGGCCAACCACTAGATCAGGCTGCCCAGGGCCCCATCCAACCTGGCCTTGAATGCCTCCAGGGATGGGGCATCCACAGCTTCTCTGGGCAACCTGTGCCAGTGTCTCACCACCCTCTGGGTGAAAAATTTCCTCCTAATATCTAACCTAAATCTCCCTTCTCTTAGTTTAAAGCCACTTCCACCTCTCCTATCACTATCTGCCCATGTAAAAAGTTGCTCTCCCTCCTGTTTATAAGCTCCCTTCAAGTACTGGAAGGCTGTAACAAAGTCTCCCCGGAGCCTTCTCCAAGCTAAACAAGCCCAACTTCTGTAGAGACCACAGTCTATGATTATCGCTGTAAGCAACAAAGGCCACCATAGACTGCAGCTCCTGTGCTTCTAACCTGGAATTAAGAGTATGCAAAGTCTGTTTTGCAAAGTTTTGTTAGCTTTCCTGCCATGCTCCTGTTCCTCAGTCAGTTCTTCACATCACCCAGCACCATCTGACAGCCAGATATCCCCCCTGCCATCCCCAATTAGACAAAATGACCTCTTGAGCAGTTTAGATTTACTTCGCAGCCACAAAGCCGCTTCAGATTTATTTTGTTTTCAATTCACTTTTATTTACAAGAGGTTGTCATGGCAGCTCCTGTTATATTCACTAAAGAATACAGCCCCAGGGATAGCAAAGCTTTTTCTGGAGGACAGCAGAGATGTGACACAGCAGAGCCATGGCTCGGTGCTCCTGCTGCCAGCCAGGCTCCCTCCTGGGGAGGGCAATCTCCCACAACACCTACTCAACAGGCAGTTTCCCAGGCCTTTTCTTATTGATAGCACAGGAGGTTAACAGATCTAAAAAAGCAACTAAATTGACTTTATTGGTTTTGACAGCCTTGTCTGCTGCTTTAGTTTTTGCAGGATGTAAATCGGGATAATTCTGTCTGCAAGTGCACTTACCTTCTCTACCACTTCTAAAAATCTAGGGGCAAAGCATATATCTGGAAGGTTACAGGATCTTCACACTAATTTCTCCTCCAAAGCTGAGACTAACTCTAAGGTCATTCTTTTCTGGGTTACTCCCACATCTAGAGATTGATCTTTCCTCATTCCAGCTGTTTTTCCTTTGACAGTCTTTATATCAGAGTACTTGGGACTAAGTGAAAAGAAGGAAGAATACAATTTTTGTTCTTTGATATCTTAGGAAAACAAAGAACCTTTTCTCAGAACTGTTTTGGAGAATAGGAAAGAAAACCAGATTTTAGGATACAGAAAGCAAATATATTGGTTGGCATAGCATAGCCAAATAGCAACAGGAACAAGATCTGGTTAGCCAAGCCATTTTTCACCTTTTCCAGCCAGTTTCACTGTTCCTTTCCTTACTGGGGAGGATTCTTGCCAAAAAAGCTTGCCCAGACATGCTGGTCTGGACGCTGCTGCAGTTGGAGACCTTGGTGTCAGAAGAAGACTTCCAGCAATTCTTTTGTGGAGGCTGCAAGCTTAAATAACAGACCACTAAAGCCTTGAATCCAGTAAACAACATGGAATAAACAGGATTCTTCTTTTTATTACTGTTTAGTTTCAAGGCTACTTTGGCAGACAAGATGATAAAGCTTTTCTACAACAGCTGAAGCCAAGGAGCCAGCAAGGCATGCTGTGACTGACAGGTTAGAAACCATTTTCCAAGGTATTTTGGGTAGAAGTAGGACCTTTCTAAGGCCCCACTCAACAATGGTCCAAAATTTCAGGGCTGGTTATCAAAAGAATATGTCACAAACGGCTTCCTGCTGCCATCCTTTGCAACTGTCCTTTCAAATGCAAGGCATGGCCATGCAACAACATGGTCACGTGAAATCTGTGCCCGTGGTGGGTCTATGCCCTACGAACATGGTCAACTCTTTGGCCATGTTTCAGAGGTGAGTCAGGTCAGAATAGCTTCACGATAGCCCCATGGCCCACCTGTGCTGAAAGGTTGGATTCCTCTGCTTTAAGCAATTTCAGAGTCCTAGTGTGGGTAGCATCACACAGTCCTGACTACTGATGGTGTCACCTATGAAACAACATTTTTCTGCTTCACTAAGTTCTATATATGTGCTAGGATTGCACCAAATTTAAGGATGTGAAATGCCTGCCAGACATTACAATCTCTTTTTACAACATAACTCAAGCAGAAGGTGACACTTTACTAAGACAGCTTTTCCATATGGGGAGACAGTTCCTTTAATAAAATAAACAAAGAAAATAACATACAAAGAAATTAAGCTGAGTGCTGACAAGAGCCCTGATCTCACAAAAGGTTGGCAAAAGCTTCACTCCTCAGCATCACACCTTAACAGGGCTCTTGAGATCTCCTCCTCTGCTAACTGAGCTATGAGCACTTCAACTATCCTACCAAGGACAAAGAAAGTCAGGATTTTTATTAACATTAGCCATGAATAGTTTCTTTTGCCTCAGCCTGCACAGCAGTGGATTTTTTTTAGATCAACCTTGGGTTTGTACCTATTACACGCCTACGTAAAACTCTGAATAGCAAATACGCTACGTATGCTAATGGCCTGTGAACGGAATCCAAAGTTTGAACTCTGTGAAATAGAGGGCACAGCTTGGTAGCTGTGATTGAACAGAAAAATTTCTCTTTTTTTGAGAACAATCCTATCTAGAAGCCCTTGAGGATTGATATCAAATCACTCAATTATTGCACAAGGAAAGATTCAAAACTGACATACCCAGGAATTTATGTCCTTTTGTTTTTGTTGCTTCGATATACTAGCCATAGTAGAGTATAATAAGACTTGCTACATTGCTTTAGTCCTTTAGGAGTAGGTTGCTCATTGCTTTGCTTTTCTCCCTCCTCCCTGCCATCTAGACTGCAGCATGTGTTTTGGAGACAGATATATAAGTCGTACTGTGAGACTGAGGCTGCTGGTGACTAAGTGTGGGTATGACTCAATGGGAGTGGGCAGGAACAGATGTACAAAGCTGGTTAGATTTGTGGAAGCCAGCTTTGTACTTCACAAGGCTATTCCAATTTATTTGTTTGCTATTACTTTTAAGGCTATTCATATTAAAAAAGAACAATTGAGTGGGTCTGGAAAGTATGAGATGGTAGAAATGAGATACAGAGACTTGATTTTATCCACAGCATGAAGATGCCAGAGGTGGCATGGTCCAGAAGTCACCTGGGTGACTGTGCAGGACCAGCTGTGTGCACTTTGATGTCAAGGTGGATACAGCATCAAACTTGAAATAACAGAGGGTAAATCACTCTAAACGATGTGCTTGGAAGAAATGGGAAGTATTCAGTTCAAAAGAGGCATAATCTAAAAAGTTATGGAGTCACGGCTGGCTGAAATCCAGCCCAGATCTCGGTACGTGAAAATCACCATCCATCTGGTGATCATTCAGTGTCTATCAAAAAAACTTTCATATGAAAACTTTGCATAAAAGAATCATCCTACATGTAATTTAAAGGCATTTCTTTCAACTGCAACAGGCAAAGTACTAAAAAGCTGCTGAAGCCACCTCTCTCCTGCTCTCACCCATGGGTTCTCACCCTTTGATTGCCACCACTTGGTCAGAAAGAGCTGCTAAAACTAAGAATCTTAAGGGGAAGGGGACAAAGAGAGACATGAAATCAAGACGTCCTTGATATTTCCCTGAAAACATCTGTCTTCCAAGCTGTTCTTCCTGAGTTATCCTGATCATGGGATACCAGCAGCCTCCAGCACACACTTCTTAATTTCTAAACCTCTCGACTGATCCTGACAGGTATTAATCTTCAGCAGTCTACAGCAAAATCACCCTTTTTTCTTCTGAGGCTCTAGAAATGGTTCATCAACAAAAACTGCCAAGAGATTGTGGATTGGTTTTTGTTTTGTTCTCAATCTCAGGCTTAAATCACTAGAACATATTACTACATTGTTCACGGAAAAAATGAAATTTTCTTGCAAGGCTCGTGCTCTCCTGCCAGGAAACACCACTGTATCTTCTTGGTGATTCAGCCTTTGCAGATGAGCTGAGCACAGATAGCCTGGGGTGGGATACAATCAGTTCTGTCTGGAGCCCCATATGTTGATAATGTCCAGGGAGCTAAGGGCTGTATGGAAATGCTGTGATAAAGGGTACTGCTCTCCACCTCACCAGTAAATCCCAGACCATCACTAGAACCTTTCAGACAAAGCCTGAATACAATCCCCATGCACACGACAGTCTGGTTTGTCAGCTCCTTCACACCCTGAACCACACAGCACGGTGACTGACAGTATGTTTATTACAACGGCAGATGGACAACCTAGCAAATGTGTAAATAACTAAATGTCATTTAAACAAAAAAAAAAAAAAAAGAGAGAGTGAAAGTGAGAGAACAGCAGAGAAAGCAAGTCAGGGAGGAAAACAAAACAATATTCCCTATGACACCACGATCCACACACAAACTCATCATTAAGTGCTATTGCTGGGGGTTCAGCTGAAGACAACCTTTCTCTGGTGAGACATTTCCTCCAAGAAGCAGCTGAACTTAAAGAGAGACAAGATGAAAGCAGAAGGTAATATACTTCAGACCTGGAAAATATGGTCAGATGAATGATGAGGGAATTAAGAAACAACCAAAAGAGACAGAACTATAGGGAGGTACTGCAGGAGACTGGAAATGTTACCCCTCAGATGGCACATACTCAATGCCAACAGAATTGCTTTCCAATAGTTATATGGTTGTCTTACATAAACAAGACACAGGACCCCAAGGTGTCTGCAGAGAAAAGCACACATTTGCTATAAAACATCACTTCACAGTGAAATAGCAGAACCACAGGAAACAAAATCTGATTTTGCCATAATGTAAGAAAAACACTCAAGACGCTGCAGCATGGGGACAATCTGAAGGGGATACAAAGGAAGTAACATCATGAGGCTTTCTAAATCATCTCTACACTTCAGCTACTTTAAAGGTCACTGTGTTTTTAATTTTTTATGGTTTTCCCCACTCTCTATAGCCCAAATATCTTCAAAAAACATTTCCTCAAGGAAAAGTCAACCAAAACAAAATCAGAATTGAAAACCTCCAGCTGATGGCCTCATCTAAGAAGGACTTGCAGGGTTCTCCCTTGCATGTATATGACTGAAAAAAGGTGACATTCACACCAGGCAGAAAATCTCTGCCATAAATACTTGAACTGTTTCTGTTTTTTCCAGTTCACTGCATTTAGGAAGACAGCTGCCTGTTGCCTCCTCTTTACATTCTTGTCAGTTAATAACCGTGAATAATCTTAACAATTAGCAGAAAGCTTATAACTAGAAAAACAGTCAAGTGAGGGACCTGCTCTGATTAAGTAGCCCCTCAACTAAAAACAAAGTAAAAAAAAAAAAAAAGTAGAAGCAAAAAGGAAATTAGGCAAGGAAAGGAAGAACAGGATGGCTCTGTGCTTGGTGTGCTGAACACCTGAATGGGAGGCCAAAGGGGACAACACATTGAGCTCACAACGAGGAAAGATTCCCTTGCTGATGCTTTCTTACATCACTCTGCAGCTGCAGAGAACAGTTTCATGTCCAGAAAGTTTACAGTCACCTTGCTATAGCTTTTCCTACAGTTTTAGCACCAGATGTAAAAAGAGACCAATATGCTTTATTTCATAGGCTAAACTACTTTTTTCTTTTCCCAAAAGAATGGATGTCTTCATCCTCCACTCTCTGAACTTCTTGTTTAAAGGCACATTTTGCTGAAGCTGACAACATAAAAAGCCCTCAAGGACAGAAGAAATCTCAAATTCTCAGTGATAATCTAGAAAATATTATCACATTCATCGTACATTACTCTGCTCTAAATCCAGCTTGTATGTCCTTCAGGTCCCACCCTTGGCTTTGAGCTGAAGATGCTGAGATGTGCTACCATTATTATTTTTTCCAGTTAGCAGTGCCATGCAACACTAATAAATTACATTATATCTTTTGTCCTGTGGGAATCCAAACTGCTTTACAAACTGCATATGCAGTCCAGAATAGCTTCACAGATGGATTTCAGTGATGAGACTTTCATTGCCTGCTCTGGCTTTCTGGTTTACCTCTGGGAAGGCATCAAGGATGGGATATCTGTCACCTAACTTCAGCCATCCAAAACACTAGTCACCTACTCCACACTTTTTGTCCAGCCGAGAGAGCAGGGAAAAGCCAGCATATCCAAGGGGCAATTTGCTCCCGTTCCCCCAGTATGAAAGACGCTGGACAACTTGCTTAAACTTTGGATGATCCAACACAGGATAAATGAACCCTGCCTCTTACCTCTCCCTCTTTACTGCCTATAAAGTGGGAATAAAATAACTTATTTTCCTTTTTTTCCCCTCTAGAAAGCAAGCTGTCCAGACAAGGGATTGCATCTTACTACAGGCACGTCTACACAGCAATTGCAAGTGTGGTTGACACCAGCTCGTTTTTACCCAGCTTCGCACCACACCGATAAGTGTAGCCATGACAACATACGGGTTAGCATAGGCTGCAAAATCCCTGCGGGAGGCTGAGTAAATACTCCATCAATTTAGCTCACTTCGAGCTCCTCACTCCTGCTGTTGTACGGCTGTCAGGACTCAGCCGGGCTAATTTAAGCCCAGCTTCAATCACGTCTTTGCTTGCGGTCTAGACACAGTATAGGCATCCATACAATGGGTAGGACAATGAGGTCCTAAGCTCTGTTGGCATTTGAAGTGTTACTAACATGTAAATTCTCTTTGCAGAGCTTTGGCTGCTGGGTAGAAAACAGGGTTAACTCTTTGATGGGTTGAGCACTCACTGGAGTGAAAATGAAGGAACCACTGTGTCCAATTGAAACAACTAGAATTTAAATTTTAAGAAAACAGGACAACCTCTGAGAAAAGCAAGTTTGTTAAGAGAACTGGCATGACCTAAAAGAAATGTCCAAAGGATAGTGCAATGGGTGTAGCTGGAACACAGGAGGTTCCACTTAAATTTCAGAAGGAACTTCTTTACAGTGAGGGTGACGGAGCACTGGAACAGGCTGCCCAGGGAGGTTGTGGAGTCTCCTTCTCTGGAGACATTCAAAACCCGCCTGGACGCCTTTCTATGTGATCTCATTTAGGTTCCTGCTCCGGCAGAGGGATTGGACTGGATGGTCTTTCGAGGTTCCTTCCAATCCCCAACATTCTGTGATTCTGTGACAGTGTATCTATCTCACACTTCCAGGCGTCCTCACACTAAGTCCTGGCCACTTGTTAAGGTTGTCTCAAGGGATGTGCTTCAAAAAGCATTGCAGCTTTGCTTGGAAAAAGGTGTTAGAAGACACGAATGACCATCTCTGGAAGAAAGATGGATAAAATATTTACTCATCTGGAAAATCTTATGAACAATGAGGCAAATGGAAGAACACAACAAATGGATTACTCACTCTCACTTGAAATAGCCATCACTGAAAATAAGTTTTTGCAGTGGGTCCAGTTTGGAAATAATCCTCATATGGAAAGTGAAGGACAGAAATAACACACACTGAGGGTTTTTCCTAATTAATGTACATGCAAGGCTAAAATTATAAGGTAGATATTTCTCCAAATAAACTGCAGGCTTCTTTCACAGGCTATGGCTTTTATTGGTATCTACTATATTTTTCCCAGAAATTGTTCTTAGTTTAGACCCAATGCAAGAAAAAAAAATGTTACTAATGAGCCATATTCACTTCTGGCTCCTTTAGTAAGCATCTACTGATTTTAACCATCTTATTCTTCAGGTACCCATTTAAGCATCATGATCACAAAGGATCTTTCTGAATATACTGTGGAGAAAACAAAAGTAAATGTACATTCGGGTAAAGCCAATTGAAAACTTAAGGTCAATAACTACATATACACGTTGTCAAAAGTCATTTCTGCCCTATGCAATGGTTTTGAAACCCAGCAGCCACTGGCAAGCCGAAACAGGCAAATTTGCATTTGATTTGGCTGGCAGTTTGTGCATCAAAATGTGTCAAGAAGCATTTGATCCTGCTCAGAGAGTGTGGGAAACATTTCCAAGTGAGCAGGACACCCTGGACATGGTGACAGATGGGCAGAGTACGAGCCTGGCGCTGGAGAGGCCATTTTATAACTGGCTGTTGCTCCAAGGCATGTGGCAGACACTCCAAACCCATTTGCCACAAAAAATAAAGTTCACACTGAAATTACTGAATTACCAAACCAAGACACAGGGAGAGCCTCTGCCTGCGGCTCATCCCAGGATGGACACTGGCCCTGCCAACGAGCATCATCAAAAACCTCCCACAAAACAACCAAGCACCCAAGCAGGAAACAAAACTAAGTGAAAGACAACCAAAACTTGTTGTTTGTTGGTTTGGGTTTTTTTTTCCTCAAGGTGAATTAAATCCACAAATAGGAAACCTTGATTCAGAATAACAATTTTAATTGTTGCTTTGCTTTCTGTTTTTGTTTTCATAGAAAAATACTGATTTTTCCTCACTACCAAAAATTAAGTTGATTCAAGTAATACAGCCCTAAGAATATACTGGTTCTTTTTTTCCTCATCAAGAATGTTCATTTCTACCTATAGGTATCAAACGCTTTGCAACTATTGTTATGCATTTAAATCCAAGTTTCATTCACATTTATTTGGCGCTCTATTAGGAATGGAAATTGGACTTAGAACAGCAATTAGGCACCAAAAGTCATTAAATACCCATTAGAAAAGTGTCTTTTACATCAGAGCACGAGGATAAGTTTATCAAAACATATATCAGTTCTAAAAGCAAACGCATTAGCAACTACAGTGAGAAACAGAAACAGTCTGTCACTGGTGACTGTGTCCTCCCAGATGTAAATGTGCTACAGCTCATCTCACAGGGCATAATATTTTTTTTACACACATATAAAAAAAAAATGCTCTCATATAGAATATATATCGAAAACATCGAATCATATAACGTGTGTATACAGACATGATGACAAGCTCTTAAGAGTTTTTTAACTGCCATTTCTTTTAAATTTAAGATGATTAAATATTTCTTGGCTCCGAATCAGCTCATCATTGGACCTGCGTGGGTGGCCAAACATGCTGAAATGACACAGGGATTTTCTCTTCCTGATGGAAAACCAGT
Organism: Antrostomus carolinensis; assembly: GCF_000700745.2. Lineage (NCBI taxonomy): Eukaryota > Metazoa > Chordata > Aves > Caprimulgiformes > Caprimulgidae > Antrostomus > Antrostomus carolinensis. The sequence goes on from NW_010314051.1 coordinate 67,158, forward strand.
GGCTGTTTGCTGCCTGAAGCAAACTCTGGCTACAGGTGATTTCCACCAGCTCTGCAGTTTGCTTTTAAAGGTTTGAAATATTGCTTTTAATTCTCCTAATTTCCTCTTGATGAGTGTCAGACATACTAGCACTGATTGGTCGCTATGGTTTGGGAGGGTTGTTTTTTGGTATTCATTTCAAACTGTTGAACACTTCAAAATATTTTTATTCCACTCCCAGTTACAAAAAAGGACAAAACCGAAGTGCGACAGAGTCCTCTTTTGCTGGGTTCCCTCTCCCTCCCTTTGGATCGAGGGTTGACCCCACGTCATCAGGACCCGTTTCATCCTCCTGTCCATCATTCCTTCTTCCAACAGATGCTCCTGCCCCCCAGACTCCCAATTTCAGCAACTTCAGGTTTCTCTCACCTCCCAGGGCTGCTCACAGTCTGTGCAGCCTCTGCTTTCCAGCCTCTCCCAGACTCCCAACTCTTTAGCCCATACCAGGGATACACCTAAGGATGAAATCTCTTCCCCAAGGCAGATGATACTCTGATCTCTCCTGTGGCCTATAACAGCAGCTAAAACACATTGACCAACAAGCAAAACACAGAAGATGCTGGCAAAATACCCTGCATCTTATACTAGAATAAATTTCAGTTGCTATTCACCAAACCCCTCCCATCACTCCACTAACAGAGCACCTTTAAACCCTCAGGCTTCAGGTTGGATCCCAGGGAAGAGTCAGCCTTGGCGTTATCGGACATTAATTTTCTCACAGGTCCATTAATTGCAGCACAAATTGCACAGGCTCAGCATTATGTCTGGTTGCAGAAAAGCAAAAATGCAAGAGGAACACATGAAGCCTGTAATATGCCTCTTCATCCTGACAAATCTCATCAAATATCAAATTAAAATCAATAAGCAAAACAGGAGTTCCCAAAAACCTGTGATTTGGGTTTGCAATGACTAGCCATGGCAATTAGTTGTCCAGCAGTTCGAGCTGCTCTGAGATGAGCAATAGGAGAAACCAGGCATTGCAGGATACAGACAGCAGATGGTTTTAGGCTGAAATTAAATAAACACCCCCCAAAAGATAATCTCTCCTTCCAAAACACTAAGGAAAAGTTATGCAAGGAAAAAAAAAAACAAAAAACAACCCACAACTAAAAACCAAGCTGCATTCTTTAACTAGATAAAAGAACATTTTGTTCAGCCTTGGAGTATCTATTGTAATTAAATGCTCTAAAAACAGGACAACAGCCCTGTGCCAGCCATGCATACAAAAGAGACAAAACACGATGAAAAAACCCAAAATACCCGAGCACCGTGCATTTCTTACACAGCCTGGAGAACGCCTGCCTCCCAGCAGAGTCCTGCAGTGCACTCAGCCGTCCACCTAAATGAATGCAAAACCTGTTCCCCCTGCTAAGATAAATAAATTAAAAAAAAAAATAATTAAAAACCCCAATCAAATCCAAAGAAAACCACAGACAATCAAGCCCCATTCTGACTTACAGCTCGGAAAAATCCTGCAGTCTGGCTGGAAACGTCCATTGAAGAACTGCATTCAAAGCTTTTCCCTAAAGGCAAGCGCATTTAAACATCTCGGGCTCTGCTACTGAAGCTGATGCTGCAACAGATGGGGACCAGGGCTGGGTGTGTTCCTCCTTCCCATCGCGGCGCTGTGAGAGGATGGCAGGAGCGGTAGGTAACGCAGGAGAAGGCAGGCGATGGTTTTTCCCCTCTCATTGCAGGCTCCCTGCCAAAAATGCTTTAGGCATGGCAAGATTCGATGACACGACTGCAGCAACCTGCCACATTAACTCTGACGGGGGCCAGCGACGCGCACGGGCGGTACAAGCAGGTAATTAAGCGCCGTATTAGGTGCATTAGCTAAATGTTGCAGGTACACCAGGGAAGTTGGAGAGTTCAAATAACCACAGATGTGATCAGAAGGAAAAAAAAATAAATTAAAAAAAAAATATCCTGTTTTCCACAGCAGAAGTTTCAGATGGCTGAGGCTGCGTCTGCATCACTACTGAATACTTGGGGGAAGGCAGCACAGAGCAGCAGATGCATTTGCCGCTGCTGGAGTATCTGCTGCACCATAACAGCCCTATTCCCCACCGAACCACAAGCCCACTTTGTAGCTGTACAAAACTCACATTATTTCTCCAGGCTTAAGTCTTCCCATCTGCAGCATGAACAGAGGCAGATTTAACTGACTTGGTAATTTACTATAAAGACCTCACTGGGAAAACACGGTGTCTGAGCACAAAGTATAACATTACTGTTGAAAATAAAGATAGCAGAGATTTTAAAAAGATATCACGTGAACAAGTGCTAGCAGAGCAATGCAGATTCTCCCAGTAGGACCTGAAGGATGATGGGGATCTGAGTTTTCTTCTTGATCAATAATTATTTGAAAAATCCCTCTTTACAATTACGTTCAGCTTGGATTACTACACCAAGCAATCTCACAGCGTCCTTTACTGGCCAAGAAATCACTCCCCAGACCACGGGGCCATATCCTTGGCAAAGATGCTATCAAAGGCTGCACAGATGAGGTCCCCTCTGGTAGAACAAAGCTAACATGAGGGCAGAAAGATCATCTCTGCAGCTTCCAAGATTTTAACAAAAGGCATCAAAATACTCGTGCAATGAATTGACACCTCTGTGGAGAGACAGGTGGCCAGATCCTGAGCCATGAAGCATTGCCAGCCCTTTCTTGGCCATTTCGAAATAACATTTGTGATGATGTATTGAAATACTCTTTAACATGGAGGGTTTGCTTTAATTAATGGCTACCCGTCAATAAATCATTACAGTGAGGTGGACTTGGCTGACGCATGACTCTCAATCTATTTATCCTCTTCCATCACAGGATCCTTTGCAACTGGGTGAAACCAACACTGTCCTTAATTCTGTATAAATCAAATAATAAATGTAACTGAAGCTAGGCAGGAGTTTTTATTCAGCAGCAACAGAGGTGAGGTCCAGCTGATGGCCTCTGTGTGCCAGGCACAGAGTACATCCTCAGAAATGGCCACTACCCTCCCTTCCCTCGGCGTGGTAAGTGCATCTGATAAAACAAGTCTGTTTGGAGCAAAAAAGTAAAAAATGGTACACACTGTTCACTTGCAAATGGAAGATATTACTTGAACCATTTTAAGACAAACTCAGTGGCAGCCCTTTTTAATACAGAAATGAACAAATATTTAGCATTTAGGTTTTTCCCCAGCTAGATTAATATTTTATGTATGTAGAATATACAAATAGTTTAGGAAAATAAACAAGTTTCCTCTTAAATTCTGTTTCAGGAGTACCAGAGAAACCAGTCAACCAGCTGGAGCAAGCAAAACACATTTGTGACTCTCCTACTTGAGCTGTAGGAGAAAGGAAGGCATCTGTGGCTGATCTAGAGAGGGCAAAAGGGAAGATTGGATTCATCTTGGAATAAAAGAGGTTCTCCTACAAGCCAGACTGCAAAGCACAGTTCAGCTCAAATGCTTCCCTGTAGAGCTAACTTAAAAGGATTATTCTGATTAGAGACCAGATCAAATAAAAGGAGGTATTAACAGCCAGGAAGATGTCCCATATCCCTAACTCATCCCTTTCAAATCACCCACAGGGCTCAGTTTGATGAAGCCAATTTCAAGAATCACCCAGACCTATTAAGGTGTTTTTAAAAAATTAATCTTCAAAACTGGTTCTGGTCTCAAAGTCTGATTTGGCACAAATTCTACCTCGAAAACATACCTTTTCCTCCCCCACCTTTGGATAAGGAGTATGAAGCAGGAGAAACAGATTGCACAACTACATCTCTGATAAGCAGAACAGTTAATGGTTTAGATATCGTTTCATAAATATTTGCTGAACTAGTTTTTGGATTCTGTCCAGTTTCTGACATTCATGAAAAACACTGAATAATTTGCCACTCTTTTTCACCCTTCTGAGATGAAGAATAAGCAAGGAGGTTTTATTGTTGTCATTTCTTTCCATTATTTAATGACTACTCACATTTATGTCCATGCGTCCTGCCAAAGAAGCCGAAGCTATTCTTGAATCTACAGCTCTGAGGTATCCAAATCACATTGATGTAAATATTTATGAATTGTTTATTAATTAATTAAAACCTCTCTTATGACTGAAATATTCCCAGATCAAATACTTGTGCTCATATGTGTGTGGCTAGGCAACTAGTGAAGATTTGAGAAAAAACAAATTGATTTCTGAATAAATACCTTGTTTCAAATTGGGATTTCAAGTGCACGTGCTCTGTCAAAGATGCTGAGGCTCAGGACTGAAACGCAGCAGCCTCAGTGAAAAAAAGCAGCAGAGAGTTAGTGTACAACATCTTGCACAAGATTTTGCAACACGTGAAATCACTCAAATTAAAGTTATTAACTTATGTTTCCAACTGTACTTTATTGACAAGTTCTAGGAGTCTGTATGAAAAGGGATCCAAAATTCCAGCTGTTTCCTTAGGTATTAAGGACAATTTAGAAGCTCCAGAAAATGTTTTATATAATCAACTTGCCATGCCAATAGATTTTTCAGATTTTTTTAAATTTTTCTTTTCAAATTCTTAAGTCTTTGGATTTCAAGCTCAGCAGTCACTATTCATTTTATAAATACACGTCTTTTAAAAAGATTTCATTTTGGAGCACTTCTAGATCACTCACATATTTGGACTGACCATATGATTTTCACACTTTACCAGCAAGTAACATTGGAGGGAAAAAATAATCAAAACCCATTTGTGCCTTTAACAGTAAATCAAACACTCATTTACGGTCCAAAGACCAAACTATGAGGTAAGCAGATTCATAACTATCACATTTTCACCAGCATAAAGCTACAGAACTACTTGCCCAACTGCAACAGAGTCAGTGTTGAACCAGCTGTATCTTGTTTTTCCATTTGAAGAGCTGAACGATTCTGGTTTGCAAAAATTCAGAGCCAGACCCTCAATCAGCTTCAGATTTGATTGCACACAATTCCTGCACAATTCCCTTGAGCTGTTCCAAAACACCAACTCTGTTTCATCTTTTTGGTCCAAGTACAAGCCTAAAGTATCATAAATTCCACACTGGCAGTAGAGCAACCTTCGACAATTTCCCAGAGGAGACTGAAAATGCCTGGCTATTGGTTGCTGTTATTTATATTCTATAATTTTCCACAAAGATCTGGTGGTTTTATAAGTACTACATAAATTAGATGAGTTCATGGGGTCTGTTTCCATTATAGTTTCTTTGTTCTTACTAAGTAAGCGGTGTCATGAAATCAATGGAGCTACTGTCTGTGAAGATACCACTTAGAAACATGGCAGCATATAACAATTACAGAAGAACATGGTGAGCCAGAGCTCTGCATGGCAGGGCAGGGCTTTTGTTCAGTGCATAATTTAAAAAGATTTTTCATATTTTTACAAGGAACTCAGTCATCATGTTCATGGTTGCCCTATACCCACCCCTACTGAGCGCAGAGAGCAGCAAACAAAAGCAACACACAATACAGATGTGCACCACAGCAGCCTGCAGCCAAGAAGTCAACACACTTCGAGGATGCTCAGGTGAAAGAAGCATCTCCCTGAAGGGCTGGAAAAGCCACAGCAGCAGTTGGGAGACCAGCAGAGCCCAACAAAAAGATGAAATGGGGAGAGAAAACTCCTGAACTGCACCGTGAACTACACCAGCTCTTAGCAGGATGCCCAAAGTAGTCTCTCAAGAGTTGATGTTTGGTAGCTTTGATCTGCAAGGGTTGGGAAAGGAAGTACAAGGAAAAAAAAAAAACAAACAAAAAACCCATTAAGCCCCAAGGATAAGGGGTAGCGATAAACTGTGGAGTCCATCCCCCCAAATCAGGCAAAATTGGAAATCAGAGTGACAGAGATGGTATAAAATGGAAAGAGAGAGGATCGGAGAAAAATATCCCATGAAAAAACAAAATCCATGGTTTATTCATTTCTCAAACAGTCATGTTTTTTCTTTGCAATTTTTCAGCATGATCTACCAAGCAATGAACCAAATAGCTGGGATTCCTGACTCACTGTTGACAAGCCAGAAGAGTCCATGTGAGAAACACCAAACCCCAGTGAGTGTCTGTCTCTCTCAAGGGAGGGAGCACCCTGCAAGCCTCTGCAATGAAGGTGGATCACAGAATTGCCTTGATTGGAAAAGACCTTTAAGATCATTGAGTCCAATCATTAACCTCACACTGACAAGTCCCCGACTAACCCATGTCCCTCAGCACTATGTCTACACGACTCTTCAATCCCTCCAGGGATGGGGACTCCACCCCTTGTTCCACTGCACCAGAGATGCCTCGGCCAGCTCAGGTACCCAAAGCAGGATAGCTGCATGCTCAAGTTAACGTCTAGTTCTTCAGCAAAAAAAAAGCAGAGGGTTCTTCCCTCTTTATTTACACACATACCCAAATGCAAATGAAACTGAAATGATTACGTGTTCATACAACAGTATTGGAGGCTGCACAATAGCAGCCTCGCACCCTGCTCCATACTGACCCTTCCCACCACCTTTCCCACCTTCTCCCCCTGTCTAGAGCTACACAGATGGAGGGATCCAGCTCTTTCCTGTATCATGGTGGGGAGCAGAAGGCTGGAGGGACTCCTGGAAAGGTGTCAGTGCAGAGCTGTGCTGTGCCTGGGGTCTGCAGAGGTCTCTGAGCGACAAGGAAGAATTATGAGGGTCAGGCTAAGACACAGCATCCAATAACTCACAGAGCAAAGGACTGACACTTTGGACTGTAATCCTCTATGATGGGAGGGAAGTCCCTCAGAGATGTCCTGGTCTCCAAGGACAAATAAATCAGAGAGCAAAATTAATGTCAGAGACTCGGAGGAGGTGACTCGGTGGTCCCTCATTCAGCCTTGCCTGAGGCATTCAGAGGAGCTGCGACACTGGTATCAGTGATGCTCTGGGTGGTTTTCAATCAGGATTGTGCAAAACTCAGAGTGGTGATCAGTGACTCAGTATGACCTGAATTACACCCTGTGGGCCAGCTCAGAGAGCCCAGCACCTTCCTTCTCTAACAAAGGCACTGAATTTTAAAAGTCCTGAAAGACAGGAGAAGGGTCTTACCCTGCTTCTAGGGCACACCTTAAGGGCTTGGCTGAGAAACACCCTTTGTGGGACAGAAATAGTCCCACAAGACAACAGAAGGATGATACTGCAGCATCTAGAAATGGGAGAAAACCACATGGGAGTAGGAACTGGTGCATTAAGAGTAAGAGCTCCAAGTGCTGGCTTCAGCATAAAATCCTTGTGTATCTGTGTGCATACCCAAGACCCTTTATTGGGATCTATGAAAACGTGTACACTGCAATACAACTTTTCAGCTTCACTGGTCCCAGAGTGGGACCTCTAAGGACCAGCACTTCCATGAGGATACAGCAACAGCAGCATGGATGAACAGAGATGCCCCAGCTCTGCTGCTGCCTCCTTGATCCCTCTGCCTTCAGGCTGCTTTGTGCTCCCTCCCTCGGCAACGTGCGCTGCGGCAGCAATGGGGATGCAGGACTCAGTGTCAAAAATGAAGAGAGAATTGGATGGAACAACAAGGCAGCAAGGAGAAAAAGGTGATGGTAATCCGCTCCACATAATGCCAGCCACACCTGAACTGTCTATAATATTTTAAGCCTGGCTTAGAGCTTGTGCCTAGTACATATAATGCTACAGCACATCTGCGGCTCTCTGGAGAGCGCTAATTATTTACCCAAAAGAAAACATCCCGCTACAATAACATCACAGCACAAGTATCCAGGAATTATGATGCTCTTGCACGCTTCACAGAACGTTTTATGTTCTTTGAACCTCATGACTATTTGTTACTCATCTTAGGACTCAGTCCTGCTGGATGTTGAGTTATTCCATCTACGTTGTCCCCATGACTCCAGGGCACAGGTAAATTACTCACGTACTCACATCTCTGCACAGCCTGGCTAGGGACAGTATGTTCTTCATGTTGGGGATTCTGGGTTTTCTAAGGCACCACGCGCACGTAGCAACTTTGCTGCATGCAGGTTTGAAGTATGCAATAAATAGTAACCATTAACTCTGGACTGAAGCAAGAGCCCACCTAGAAAAGGATAAAGTAGCTGCCTATATACAGTAATGAGCAGTTAAAATGTCAAAGGTTCAGAAGCTGAAGTACAAAGATCTCTGCTGGTATCAACTGGCTGCTGAAAGGAAAAAAAAGGGAGGTAACGGCACCCCACAGCATTCCAAGTAGGTCAGCACTGCCAGCAAATAAATACTTTAAAATAAGTATACTATGATGCAGAAACCTGACACAGAGTCACAAATTCACCATAAAGAAGGCAGTAAATTTATTTGTCAGCCTAATGAAAACAAAGTAAAGCAGTTTATCCACTCGTTTTCATTTACAGAGGTGTGCTGCGGTTTGGGGCTGACTGTAATGGGTAGAAGCAACGTGGACATTTGCAGCCTGGCACGAACGCTTTAGGAATAGCTACATCCACGACATTGTGCTAGGTCACACTGAAAAGAGCACTCAGACATTGCATTTAGACTGCAGCTACAGATGATCACAGGGATTTTTGGTGGACCATTAACCTGAGAGGCAGGCTGTGTCACTGGTTGCCACAACACCTGCAGGTTGCCCAGCTCTCGGGGAGGATGCTCCAGCGTGGGCTGGTGCTGCTGGCAGAGTGGCCACCTGGGAAAGGACCAGCACTTGGGGTGCCCAGCACCTCACCGCTGATGCTGGAGCTCAGGGACCTCATCAGAGCCACGTTCCCTCCCCAAAAGGATGCAAGAGGCTTGGAGGTAAAGCCCTGTTCTACTGTGGCCTCCACTAGCACTTCATGGCAGTGAGCTCTGAAATAGATGTTATTTATGATAAAAGTTCAGTGTTTACCTAATGGGCAGAAATTGGATATAGGATGCACCCAGTGAGATGCAGTTATTTTAAGATGAACAGTTTGATTTCCACCACAGAGACTAATATACAAAAAATAAAACAAAAAATCCCAAATAAGAGCACACACAGAATTTAGGTTTTACTTCCTAATTCTGTCATGCCAATAATAATTTAAAATAATCTACCCACACAGGAAAGAAAAGCATACTCTCAAAGTCTCTGACCACACGCAACAGCACTTTAAATATATGCCAGAAACAAAATTTGCCTAAGGAAAAGTGTACACAATTTGGTTTTAAAGAACTCAAGAATTAGAAAACCAAAAAAATAAAGTTTAAAAATCAAATACAAGTACAAATGATCATGGCAGAAGAATAACTTATGTCCATTTATTTAGTATTCTGGTTTTAGGAGTTTGTTGTTTTGTTTTTTTTTTCATTTTTTGTTTGTTTGTTTGTTTTGTGTTTGGTTTTTGGGTTTGTTTTTTTTTTAAAGGTAAGATGGCATTGCACATAAAGCAATCACTAGGGCATATATATATATATTTTTTTTTTTTTTCCATTTAAAAGGTTCATGAAATAATTTAAAAGGGGAAGCCTTTTAAAGGCTGCAACCTTTACACCCTGCAAAGGGTGTAAACTTTCACTGGATTAATTTTATTCATGATCCTGATCAATAGGAGTAATAATGTGTGTGAATATATATACCTATCTGGAAATATACACACACATATATATAGATACAGATACATGTATAAAAGCTAGTGTTATGTGGGAATATTTTTAGGTCTTCCTACCTCCCATGGCCCATATTCCTTATTACACCTATATTTTAAGTGATGAAAGATGACTTTGTGGTTCAGGCTGGCAGGGTATCCGTGTTCTATTCCCAGTCACCACTTGGATGAATTCTGGCAAGCCCCAAAGGCTAGAGCCTGCAAAACGCTGATGGGTCTCTATTCTCAATCAAATCTTGGTTAGGTTTGCTTAGGAAAAGTTCAATTATTTTTTTTTTTTTTTAAACACACTTTGAGCATTTTCATAAAACTGGAAGAAAACTGAATTATTTTTTTTAAACTCTGTCCATTTGACAAAATATTGGCCTAAACCCACAAATAAAACAGCAGCGACAGCCACAACCCACAAATGAAACTTCACTTGTTTGACTCTTCACACTGAAGTCCTCTTTCACAGACACCTGGGCTTCCACACATGCCCCAAACACCCCAGTTTCAACTGGGGCCAGCACCTCAAGCCCCAAACCTGCTGTGTGCAGCAAACTGGCCTGACACATCACTATTGCACTGGCAGGGCTCAATTCAGTAAATATTAGTAAATTCCTCTCCCAGTTCAAACCCCATCCTCCTACCTAAGGAAGTGGCTCACCATGGTATTAACAATTGTATTGTGAGTTTCTTCTTGGGGAGCTGAGCCTGTGTGTGAAGAAGAAGAAAACATAACACTAAAACCTTTCAAATTAGCAGGGGCACAGAGGCCGGCAGGGTACCAGCAGCATTTCCAGTCCACTGGTTTCACAGCCTCGTGGTCTAGTTGAGACATTTCCCTTCAAAATTCCCTTTCAACATTCTTGTTCATTATTTATCTATCTATCATTGATTGTTTACTGCACCAAATTTGGGACACCTCTACCATTTTACATGAACTGGCAAATAACCTACTAACATTACCAAGTCATCTGGCCCCTTCATTTTCTGCTCACAAGGATTTCTGTCTTTCAGGCTTCACCATTTTCAGTTTGTTACTCAACAGCCATTTCTCATTATCTACAGACATAATCCAATCAACCTACTTGATTGAAGATTCCTGGCACTTATTTTAATTCTCCCAGGATAACATTTGTGATTACAGGGTGTGCCAATACTAAAATCCCACCAAGAACATTTTCATTGACATTATTTGGTTGTAGACATCCGAGATCAATTTCCAGCTGCATCTCACTTTAGGGAAATCAAGCAGTAAAGCTGAACAACCAGCCCTGAAGAAAACCAGAAGTTAGCAGAGATGTCCCACTTTCATATCTACCATCACTTCTAACAAAAACAACCCTATAATTATGCTGCAAAAATACTGAAGGCTGCAATCAGAATACTAAATTATGTCATATCAATTTAAAAGATTAATCAATTTGACCCAACGCTCCCCAAGTTCTAGAACAGCCCAAGTTGGAAGCAACCTTGAAAGATCATCTAGTTCAACCTTTCGTGGGAAAAGGAGCCTGGACGAGATTATCTAGCACCCTGTCGAATCGTATATTGAAAACCTCCTGGCAAGACCATTTCCATACCCCAAAATACCACTTTGTTATATCACATCTGTTTTGATGACTACGTTACAGTGCTGTGTTGGGTAACATATGTCTAAAAGCTTGCTGGGCTTACAGTAATCACCCTGCAAGTGGCCAACCGCTTCCCTCCAGCTGTCAGCACCAGATTAGCTTCTGAACAGCAACAAGTCCCATGAACAGCAAGATCATCTATTTTGAAGGTTGGAGGCTGAAATCTTGTTTCTTGGGTAACATTCAGTAACTTAAAGCACATTCTTACGTGTTTGATAAAATGTCTTTTCCTTCCTTTTCTAGCATTTATGAGTCTATACAGATTTTCCAACTGCAGCAGGTAGCTGGTGGTGGATGTGGGTTCCAGTCCTAATCTATGAACTGACCTCCTGCATGACCATGGGGAAAAGTGTGCTTCAGTCTTCCAAGTCTTATTTGCTTCCACTGATTTATCAGCAAAAATCCCTTTTCCACACCAGCTTGTACACCCACTTTTGCAAAATGCAGGAGTATCAATTCAGAACAAGGCAGCGTGACCACAACTTTTCTTTATTTGTATTTTTCATGAAAAAAGAAAAATCGTTAATTATTGTTCTCACAATATTTCTGTATATGAGATCACTTTCCTCACCTCTCTCATTTCTCCCCTCCTGGTTGTTCATTGATGCTTCTTCAGACTATATGCTATTCAGACATACCACCTTTTTACAGAATGTTATACAGTAATAAATATCATTTAGTGTGATTATGATATAAAGATAATAATATGGCATTGAATAGGCAGCATAAAAAAAACCTAAGGCTGCCTTTGGCCAGGACACTAGGAGTAAGTGTGACAAACAACCCCTTTGGATCTTGATTAACAAACAGCTAGTGGTTGAGGGCTATGCAAACCACCCCAGAAAGTCTTTCAACCTTGCCCTTGCTGTTGGATACCTCTGCAGGACGCCTGCCAAAGATAATTCTCCCCTACAGTTCACTAACATATTCTGAAGAGAGAATTTTATTTACTTAGGAATATGTTAATTATCTTATGTATGTATTATGAGCAGCACCTTTTTTCAAGAATGCACAAGGTGTCAGCTACTTTAGAAGAAAAAAAGAGGAATGACAGCTACAAAATACTCCTGGATTGCCCTCTCCTAGCCCTTGAAGTGAAAACATTATGAGTGTGGCATAATATACCAGTTATAATGTCCTGAAACAGAATAAATATTTTCATTCATGCTTGAGATATTTGTTTCTCCAGAACTACTGCCTCTCTTCTTGATTGCAACTTTTGAAAACAAATTTCCCAGTCCCTCAAACTTCCCCTCTAATGCTCCTGAAATACCCACGTTTAACAAGTTGCCGAGGACCTCCTGCTGCTCTGACAGCACACAGGCATGTCTAATAAACTGTCTTCCACCCCAGCTAAAGCTTTTTTATGCAAATTTTTTTCTCTACAGAATTCACTCCTTGGTGTTAAGAGCCTGATTACCTCTCTTGAGACCCTCAGTACAGATTTCCACTGAAATTTTATCAGCAGACACTATTTCTGGGAAAGGAATAAAAGAAATATCTCTAACTTGAACTTTGCAACATAATCTTTCATCGCTTTTGGAAGCTAGACTGTGAAGTCAAATTTTTGTGTAATACAGTGACATAATCTCAAGCATCAGTAGATACAGAGCTATTTTGGCTTATTTTCTCTAGGGCAGGAGGAAGATGGGAGAAGAAAATTAAACCCCTATCACTAACTGGCAAACACAATTTCAAATGCTAGATTTCAAGGTCATGGAAGGAATTATTTAAATGTAATATGGGGCTTAATACTGTGCCTATTTTTAGGCAACAAAAATAACTATTCCCCTTTCTTATGTACAAACTTGCTACTAACAGGCATCCTGTCCAAAAAGTGATCCAGGGCAGCTTCTACCATTGACAGGAGTGCAGTACAGTGCTATATGACTGTCTACAGGAACATCGAGGTCTGTTATTTTTTCCTACCACCACAGAAGACACTAGCAGTGCATTTCCAAGTTGGAATTTCCTTCCCAGGGCCAAGTCTAACATCCAGCCCAGTCAATTATAATTCAAGTATCATGTCAGACTCTGGACTACAGCCAGCCCAGACAGTATCCCCCAAATCTCCCAGCCTTTACTTATTAGTCTGTGATAACTTCAGTTGTGATCTTCCAAGCCCACTTGACCAGACAAGTGATCCAGAGCCATCCACGGAAAACTGAATGCCAGCAACATCCATTAATTTATTACATGGCCAACCTTATTCCTGGATCCATTTCCCACTTCGATTTTACAAAAATATACAGGTTAACCTAATTTATTGCTAGAGTTTTAGGTTCATGTACTGAAAGGACAAACATTATGTTCCTGCATGTGCTGAATATTGGATCACTGGGAGAAGAGGCGATTCACATGCTCAAAGTTAAACCAAATGCAAGGATTTGGGACAGGAGGGATTTCTTTTTCTTCCTTCCTTCCTGTCCCAATGTAAAAGTGTTTTGTTTGGTTGTTTTTCATCTTTTTATGTGTGGTCCCTTTTCCAGGGCCATCTGGGAAATTTATCTAACAAATTCTTCCTGCTGGGAAAGTAAATTTCAAAGAAAAAAGCTGGTAGCACTCTTGATTACTCCAGCCCCTTTCCTGTAGCACATTATGGTGGTGGCTTTTGGGTTTTTTGGTCTAAGCCTTGCTATTGAAAGCTGTGAAATGTGCTGTGGACTGTTGTGTGTCTCTGTGTATTGGGTGTAATAAAAGTTCTGTAGATCCTTCTAGCATGAAACCTTTGGAGACAGCCAGTACCAATGGTGACAGATGAGCACCTTTTAGAAAGAACTGGAGTCATTCACATTGCACAAAAAGCAAGCACAGCACTTTTGGGAACCTGTCTTCTAGTTTCCATCTCACACACACATATACACACCCGCAACAATACGCTTACTGGCAACAAGTGCCATTGTACACAGATCTTTTTAAGAAACTCAATTTGTTGTTCTAAGGAACCACCAGATCAGCTTGTTCCTCCAGATGTAACCGCAAAACATTCAGCTGCTTAAACTAAGCTCTCAGGCCAAATTCATCCCTTTTTTTCATTGAGGAAATGAGGTAACAGGACAATACAGAGCAGTCCATAGTGATCTTACCCCACTACTAAATTTCTTCAGTTTATAAAAATCACTAAGAGGCAGTTCCTGTGTCAGCTACTCAGAAAGCTGCACAGCAAGTCAGCAGCCCTAATATCTTACAAAACTAGTTGTAAAGTCATAAACTTGATATATGGCTTCAGCTACAGCTACATGCTCAAAACAGGGGTTGCATCTGAATCTACTATTTGGCAATTCCTATTTTAACAACCTGTTTTAAGTTGCCTTTAAGCCTTGCCAAACTGTAATGAGAAAGGGTAGAAATTTTCCAAAGCTGCATCTGCCCCAAACAGGAACTGGCTGGGAAAACTTCAGCCGAAATATTTAAGCCATTTTTAAAAACTGTTGCAGAAAATATCTAATTCCTGCATAAGAAACAATTTTCTGGCGAATTTTAGAAGGAAATTTCTAGCTCCTCCTTGGTTTGGGTCAAAGAGATTTGATTTGGCGAGGCAGACTGCATCAGGCAAACATTTCTATTTTCCTCACAAAAATGCACTTAATTCAGCTACTTTACACGGGTATTGGACAAGCACTGTCAGCAGTGGGACTGAATAACTGAACTCCTCAAAAGAAGAAAGAGGAGAAGGAGTATGGCAGAAAATTTGGCCAGATGAGCTAGTAACCAGCTCCGGTGTCTGGAAATATCTCAAAAGGAGCAAGGGACTGAGAGGCAGAGGATAGAATCTAACACTTTCTGGGTAAGGGGACTGAAACTGAGTTCAGACATCCACAGAACAGAAACTGGGATTAAGAAGCAGTCATGAGGTAGAGACAGTGCAGAATGGCTGAAGGCATAGGATGGGAGTGAGGCAGCTTTGTTGGGAATGGGCAGAAGAATCTGTTCACTACTGCCCACCTCCAAAAAAATAAACAGAATTGATTCCTCCTGAAGAAAGTAAAGATATAGGATGGAGTCATCTGACATTATGGGCAGGGGTCAGGTAAGATTAAGACACCTGAACTCACATGTCTCATCACAGATCTCTACAACATGACCTAGTGTTTAAACTCATAGGCTAGTAAATGGATATGAAGGGTGGCGTTCAGCTGCCTAAACAGAGATCCTTACTGCACTTGAGACAACAGAGGAGAAGATATGGGGCTGACATCTGCCACAGCATCTATACCTGACAACACTTCACCAATTTGCCTGGCATCCTTCCGCAGGAAATATGTTTTTCTTCTTTGGGATTTACATACCCTCTCCAAAGAGAGGACTGAAGTTGGCAGCCCAATGTCACTATATATGTGCCAACAAGGAAGCTGAAGGCCTGGCAGGGGACCTTAGCACAACTCCAATGGTACCTTACAGGCCTTTACGTGGCCACCTTAATGCATCTATAGAAAATAAAGGAATTTAAGTTGGATAAGCTACTTGTATCCAAACATTTCCTAACTTTTAAGGTACTGACTTTGTAACCTTATCAGTATTATTTCAATGTTTCCTGTGTATGCTTATATAAAGTCCTTATATATAAATTTGGCCTGGGATAGTCAGAAGCATATAATGAAATTCATACAAATCCTCTTTGATTTGTAATAGCCAATAAAACAGCACCGTGCATACATAAGGCACAGCACGCTCTCTATTGATGGGTACCTTTGCCAACTAAAGCAACCCCAGAGCTGGTTTTCCCAACCACTGAAGACAAATACAGTCAAACAAATGGTTTCTGAAAGCCAATAGAAAGGCAAGATTGTCACTCAGAGCAAGGCCAGACCAGCTGGATTTCTCTGCCTCCTGTTTCTCTGTGCTTGAGGAACTCACACTCACTGAAAACTCTTTCTGTAACTTGTGAAGACCAAAGAGGAAGCTTGAAGCAAAGCAAAAAGGTTAAGCAAAAAGGTTAGTGAAGAGGACAACTGGAAACACATACATGTTTCACACCATGTTAACCGCAAACTATTTTTGTTTGAAACCTCAAACATAAGAGCAAGAAATTCAGGCCCCAAACGTGATGCGGATATTTGGCAATCAGCAATCTGTGCAAAAGAATAAAGAATACCCTGCTCTTTGTACTGCTGCTGTAGATGTTTATTTTCTGGCGTGAGTTCACAGTTCCTGAGATCTTATAATACCTTCTGTAACCACATTGCTGCAAAGGTTTGAGAACTCCACTGGACCTTGGGCCAACAGTTCAACAAACAACTACAAAAGAAGCGTTCAGCTCTTCAAAGAGAAAGAGGAAGGAAATCAACTGTCAGCTAGATTTAAAAAAAAAAAAAATAAAAAATTGAAAGAAAGCAAGCATAGCCAACAAGTCAAGAGAGGTGATTCTCCCCCCTACTCCACTCTGGTGAGACCCCACCTGCAGTAGTGCATTCAGCTCTGAGGCCCCCAAGATAAGAATGACATGGACCTGTTGGATTGCATTCTGAGGAAGGCCATGAAGATGACCAGAGGGCTGGAGCACCTCTCCTATGAGGACAGGCTGTGAGAGTCGGGGCTGTTCAGCCTGGAAAAGAGAAGGCTCCAGGGAGACTTTATAGTGGCCTTCCAGTACCTGAAGGGGCTACAAGAAAGCTGGGAAGGGACTTTTTGCAAGGGCATGTAGTGATAGGATGAGGGTTAACAGTTTCAAACTGGAAGAGGGCAGATTTAGATTAGATATTAGGAAGAAATTATTTCCTGTGAGGGTGGTCAGTCGCGGGAACAGGTTGCCCACAGAAGCTGTGGATGCTCCCTCCCTGGAAGTGTTCAAGGCCAGGTTGGATGAGGCTTTGGTCCACGCCAGATCCCCTAAGTGGGAATATGCAGATGTCCTTGGAGAAAACACATCATCCCTAGGATAACACTAGTGTGTCATTTCCAAACTGTCCTGACATTTAATATAATTAAAAAGATTTTGATATTCTGTTGCTATTTCTTCTGACCAAAACTTTCTAATTTGTTGTTTTCACTGAGGGAATCAGATGAGAAGTAAAAACAGCCAACAGTTGTTTTCCATATTTCAATTGCCTTATAAGTCTCTCGTGGTTCTTACAAACTTTTAAAAGGTATTTTACAGAACTTTTTTTTTTTTTTTTTAGTATTTCCCAATTATTTAAGAAATTGTATTGTCACTTTGGAAACATGTCTTCTCTCCTAGGTTAACCCATTAGCATGCACATATTTTTTCCCAAAATGGAAAAGCAATTGTCTCCAAGAAACATCATCCCAGATTTTTTTATTAATTTTTTAATTTTTTTTAGCTATGAAAGGAAGTTACTACATCACTGATGCTACCCTTGCCTTAACCAATACTGGTAAACTGGCTTTATCTGGTTATGATGTGCTGCAGCTTATTAAACCCTGAGGAGTACTTAATTTTATTTAGCTAATCTACTGATACACTGCTATCAGTTCAGCTGTTTAATTCTGGCAGTAACAGATTCGCCTGCATTTCTCATTATCGCTTCTTTTGCTCCCTCTTATTTCTGTCCTTTCATCATTTTGCTCTGCCAAGTAACACACATACAAAATACAAAGTCTTTAAGTTTCGTCCTTATTAGATATCAGTTCCCCATCTCTTAGGCTCTCTGGTTTCACATATAGGATACAAATTCTCCCAAACACATTCTAAAATATATGTATTTCAACACGGTTACATCCTTCTTCAGTTTCAGTGTTGTTCTACTGGAGAAGGTCGGACCTATGAAGTAAATTTTGCATTGAGGGGCTGATAGTTTGGGTTATCCTGCTTAACCTCAGTCTTTCTCATCCTCTGCTTCTATCACCTCTGCCAAAAACCTCAAGTTCACACATCTACTTCTAAAGGACTGTGAGTCCTGTAGACTGATAACTGAAATATGCTGCTCCCCAGACACAGGTCTATCAAAAGAAAAGCTTTGAAGATAATAGCAACCTGGCACCAGTGGAAGCCCACACAGAGGCATTCCCAAATTAACACATGTCCCCAGTCCACATCTTCGATGGACCTACAGAAAAGCTGCCAGGACACTGGAAGTCTGCACATCCAACTGGACCAAAAAAAGCTCAGGGAGTCATCAGCTACTTAAGCTGGACTCGCCTCCAGTTACTGCTTGACAACAGCAAAACAAAACCCTATGCGGCTCCCATGCAAGCTGTGGGTCCGGCCTTCCCAGTGGCATCCCAGGTGTTCCTGCCTTTGGAGTCTTCTTGGGGACTCCTGGGGGTGCTAGAGCATTCTAGGATATCTCCTGGTGATTCCATGGGTTCCTTCTGTAGCCTGATGAAAAACTAACCCAACCAGCTGAATTGATCCCCCCACACCATTTACTCTGATGTAAACCAACAGAGCAAAACCATTCAGAAATGACCGCATTTAGAATTTGCTCCAGTATGTACATGTCAATAGCTATTACAGAAATGCTCTGAGAATTTCCCTGCCTCTTGATGTTTGTTTCAGCCAAACACCCCAGTAAAGTTGTGTATGAGAAAAACAAGGCAAAACCCCAGTCTAACCATCCATACCCACAAAAACAATCCAAGCTGAGAAACACTTTAGGCACCCACGTAATGCTTTACAGGCATCATTACCAGTGAAGGGTGGCACAACTGAGATTTGTACTACTGACTGAAGACATTTCTTGTAAGATCTAAGGAAGTGACAATCTAAAAGTTATTTTATTTTTCTAAGTAGGAATGTAGCAAAAGTACAGGAAAAGGAAAACACGATTGACAAGCCATATATAATCCAATATGTTTCACTTGGGAGATCTCAGAGCATTGTAATTAGTGAAAAGTAAAATTAATTTTTTTGCCAAAGAGCTATCACCAACTCAGCTCATAATAATTGTAACTTTCAGCTGAAAGAGTGCAGGGTTAGTTTAGAGAATGCAATTTAATGTTATCCCAAATGATAAGGCTCTTAAGGTTTGCTGATGAAAGAACCAAACCAGCCCAAAACAACCCATAGCAGATTTCCCAATGACTGGTGACTCTCCAGCGCTGTTTGTTAACAAATATCATATATTAATACAATAGCAGTCAAGAACCTGTGTTATTTTGCCAACAACAGCAATCTCCACAGGCCATGTTTCCCTACTCATATCTGTGAATATTTTTTACCACAAATAGCAGAATACTACATAAAATTAAAGAAATATTTACATCAATTACAGTAACTATGACTCCAGGAAAAACATCCTACCTTCTTCAAGCACCTCAACATCTTCAAATGGTAACTTGGCTCTCTTTGTTGCCTGTCCCACATGGTTGTAAGGTTTTTGAACAGTTCCTAAAAAATGCCACTTTCAAGCCAAAAACCATCTAAATTCTGAAGGTGAGGCAGCTCAGCAGGCAAACCTTCAGGGTTCTGGGAGCAGAAATAAATTCTGAAGCCAAAATGCTATTCAGAAGTTTGAAAATAAGTTAGGAATTTCCCCCAGAAAAGCTCTGCAGCAAAGAGGTCTGGCTGAACTGCTGGCTACCAGGGAAACATGAATCTGGACGGCTCTTCAAGGGAGAAGGCATTCACCTGCTGCCAAGGAGCGACAGGTCTGCTCCCATTCCTGAGCTGCCAACAGGCTGAAGTAGCTTTTGCAACACACAGGGCAAATTAGCATGAAAATGAAAAGCAACAAATTAAAAATGTTATGAAGATGAAAGCAGAAAGTGGTCACTGATTAAGATTTTCCAGGCTGTGAACAATTTGTGGGTTGTTCTCCAGTTATTCTGCATTTATAAGATTGTTACTATAAATATACTCATTAAGCCACTGCGAGTATTTCTTGAGGCTGCTCACCTGGTATTTGTTTTTATGAAATCACAGAAGATATTTATAGGCCAAAGTTTAACATCAAAGGTCAGAGAAATGGTGATTGGGTTAATAAGGAGTGGAGTTCACAATAACAGAGAAAATTCCTCACGCCTACAGAGTTCTACAAACACATTCGAATGCGTCTTCACAATAGCTGTATCGAGGAGATAAGGACAAATTATTCTTCTTTTTTAGAAATTAAGGAAAGAAAAACAGAGGAAGTCATTTACCCAGAGTCACTGCAGGAGCGAGCAGGAACTAACGAGCTTTTGATCTTTAGTTGCGCCCCAGTCGGCACATGTCTCAGACCTACCCGGGCACCGCTTCTCACTGCAGCTACCAGATCCGAGCCAAGTTCCTCATTGCAAGGTCTGTGCCTGTGTCAACACTGTCAACCAAAATTTCAACAGAAAGACATGGGAATACTTTCTAATGAAACAGTTCAGTAACGAGATGAATTAAGGACCGATTCTCCTGGCAGGCTTTGC
>NW_010314051.1:87780-88804 GCF_000700745.2 Antrostomus carolinensis
AGAGATTAGAGCCTTAAATCCAATCAACATCAGGTTTACTGCATTGTTCCACTTCAGCAACTTCTTTGCTGCCTACACTGATGCTGCTTTCCCAAGGAAGTTTATGTGCACTTGCATTCTTCTTTCTGCAGTGATTTTTCTTGGAGAAATGCAAATATTGTGTTTGGAAATGCTAACGGGGCTGCCTCTATGTTTGGAAATGGGCACACCTGGATAATTAGGGACTGTTAGTTACAGAATTAAGGACTTTAAACAAAACTATAAGCAAGCTTGTAATTCAGTGAAGGCCAAGAACTGCCCAGAGGGATGAAGATGTACACATACTCCTTATTTCTTTGCTCAACATGGCAAAAACACACCAGGAGATTTTGGGAAATGGCAACTTTCTCCTTGAGCAGCAGGACTCCACTTTCAGCTCAGCAGTTCTTATCTCCCACACAAATATTTGGCTCCACAAGCCGCACTTTGCCTACCAGCTTAGCACAAGGCTGCTCTCCTCCCCACCACCCACCAGAGCCCCTCTCCAGGTTTGCTTCCACATCCCAGACCTTCCAAGTCACCAATCAAGAGACAAGGCTGTCTTTTCAAGACCCTTACTCTGTTCACCTGGACCCAGTAGAAGCTTACAAGCAGCATATGCGTATTACAGAAGAATTAAAAAATAAAGCTAGTCAAGAAAACATGGTTTACATGCAGATGCTATAAGATGTCAAAGTCGACATAAATTAGGGAATATTTCTAGAGATGCATGATGTGTGACATGAGAGAACAGTATTAGATTGGCAATAATATAAAGCTTGGTCATTTACAAGCACAGAGAGAGAGAAAAAATTGTGTATGGAAGCTTCTCAAATATTCCTGTCGCCAAAGGAAGCAATGCTTTGTTCTCCACCAGCACGAGAAGCACTTTCTACCCTTTCTACCCACTCAAGTAATAGGCATCCTGTCACCTATGTGACCACCGAGGTCTGCAGAGGAAATCTTTAACTCTTTTTTCTCAATTTGTACACAGGTAATTAAAAAA
>NW_010314052.1:0-16650 GCF_000700745.2 Antrostomus carolinensis
GTTCAAGGCCCGGTTGGATGAGGCTTTGAGCAACCTGGTCTAGTGGAAGGTGTCCCTGCTGATGGCAGGGGGGTTGGAACTAGATGATCTTTAAGGTCCCTTCCAACCCATAGCATTCTATGATTCTATGAAATTATATTTAGAACTTTGACCAGTTACAGGGAAAACTAATGATAAAAAGAAAATGTAACTGATTGGTATATTCACTGATGCTGGGTTGTTAACACTGCATTACAACAAACAGCTGAAAAATAACTAATGGGTTAAGGAGTATGCAAAGTAGCTTTCCAAAAAGGCAGAGAAAATTTAATAGTTCATTCTGGTGTTTGTAATTTTTCTTAGGTGTTTTTTTTTAAAAAATGTTGGTACAAACTGGATATTTAAAGTGTATGAAAATTATTTATACTTCTAGACAGAATAATCAGACTATCAGTAAAGTGAGCCACAGGACACAATCATTACAAATAGAGACCTCATTTGTATTTTTGTGAGAAGAAGGTAGATGAATCATACGCAGGAGATTGCAATTTCAACAGCAATTTAAAAATAAAAAGTCTTCCTTTCACAAGAAAATGTAGATGTAGTTTTGCTGAAAAACTTTCAGTTTTGTTTACTGAAAGATTACAGAATTTGCTTCTAATTTACAAGGAGAATGCTGCGACTGAAATGTAAATTGTACTCATGCGTAATTCAAAAGATACTCAAGCATTCTGAATAGCGTTCCTTTTTATTTTAAGCATATTAAGTTCTTTTTCCAAATAAGTCATGCTTTTCTGCCTACAGTAAAATAATTCTTCCTATAAAAGAGAGTATCATAAAGACTCTGATACCTTTTGGTACCTTATAGTATATTAAGATAATTAGAGCATTACTGATGTAGTACAAAAATATCAGGAAATTATCCTTCTTTCTTTGGCATATTTTTTTTCCCATGATGTCTGAAAGAATATGGTGGTGCTGACATTCTACAAAGTTCAATTTTTGTGGTGACAGGGCAATGATTGGGCAATTTTTAATATAATTATCGTACTCAAAAAGGAAGTATTTAGCAACTAACACTGGAATAAGGAGGAGGGATTGGAATACAGAGGAAAGGGAGGGAATGCTGTCAATGTCTAACATTTTCAGAAATTTCAAATAATCTTGGCAGCTAAGAAAGAAGAAATATCCAAGATGGAATTAATGCTCATTTAAGAAATTAAAATACAGATGACTTTAAGAATTATTTCATGGAGACTTATATTTGACATGAAGTACTTAGTTATAAACTCAGCAATAACAACAAAATAACCTTCTCCCCTCTCTTGAACATAGTCTGAGGTTTCCTTACAGAAAGCCTGCCTTGAGAAGGATTTTCCTGAGCTATCATTTCATGGAACTTGTGTAAAAAATCTGTTTCAATAAAGTATTATAAGTAGTAGTAATAATAGTAGAATTAAGACTTTGACTGAAAAGTAACTTCTTAACAAGATCTAATGTAAACATCCTGTAAATTATGGGCTAATGTAGATCTTTCTCTCTCTCTCTCTCTCTCTCTCTCTTTTTTTTTTTTCCCCCCCCCCCCCCCCTCTTTTTTTTTTTTTTTTTTTTTTACATGATTGGATTGATGCTTAACTTTTATTTACTCTCTGGTCTAAATCAAGATTCCACCATTAAGCAGAAGTTGGCTATGTCATTAAGAGAGGTTGTGGAATATGCAACCCTGGAGATATTTAAAAAAGCATAGCAGTGTACAAGATATAATCTACCTGGCAGAAGCTGGGATGGGAAACAAAGATCTATAACAAGCAGTGGCTCTGCATCTAAGATGATAATACTCTGTGATTTATGAGATTGATGTTCTAGTTTATTACTAGATGCTATTGTGTTGGTTGAAAATTCTGCCTTGTCTCTTTCTCATGTTGTTGTATACCCCACTTCTCTTGGATGCTGCTTAGCTTGCTGGAGTCTGCCAGGTCCTTGACCTCTTTCCAGGGGGTCCCGGGGTCACCTCCTGTGGTACTTGCTGTCTTCAGGCATAGGAATCTTGTCCTTATCTAGCTCTTTGAGAGCAGTTGGGGAAAAGAGGGGAGCTATAATGTTCCTCAGTATTTCAGAGCTGTAACCTTCAGATCTTCTATTTATAAATACAGAGGCCTCAAAATCTTTGGCTATTAATAGTGGAATAGTCCATCCATTCAGGAGAAATATAGCAGGTATCAGCACATATGGCATTTACTCTAGTAAGACTCAGTTGAGTAAAGCAGATTTTGCTGTGTACCTTTGTTTCCACTAACCAAAATAGTCTAGAATTCTCAGTGTTATACAACTAGTTTTTCATTATTTTTTCCTAAGGTATTTCTATTTCTCTTTTTGAATACTAAAGCACTTTACCACCTAGCTGAGACACTTCCTTTGTACAGAGAGAAAGCAAAAATAAGACAAAAACATTCTTCAAATATACAGAAATACATGCATCTTATTTATTGCAATATTTCAACTGAGCCCTGTCCTTACCTTAGATCAAGCATTTGAATGTGTTTGTGTCTTGTTTGGTGGGGCAAATATTGTGAAGGTGAAAGATTAGATAAATAAAATCAAATGTTGTAGGTAGGCGATTATAAGAGTGTGGGATTTTGCACTGATCATTGAGTGATATGCAAAACTGTTAATATTTAAAAAATATTTTAATGGTATAGTTTTAGATAAACTTCAATATATATTTTAACTTAATATTGTTTTCAGTGAATGCAGCAGAAGCAATCTGATTAGGTTGTGTAGAAAAATGATTCATAAGCAATTAAGGAAGCTTTATTTAAATCCCTGATTTTTGCATAAAATAATTATAAATACAAACTATATACAGGTGAGGTTTGTTGTTTTGTTTGGGGATTTTTTTTTTTTTTTTAGGAAAAGGGCTTTGTTTTTCCCAAGAGAAAGTGTCAAGAGTGATATTTGCCAGTACCAGGCCAAATTATCATTATTTACATTATAGTATAAAAGTGCTATCAAGCATGCAAATGCAAGTTAAACCATACAATAAAAAATACTCACTGTATTTTACTAGTAGATGCCTTGTTTTTAATACTAAAGATTTATTGTCCACTTCCAGTCATTGTGTTAATGTGATTGCATTCAAAGCATGTTAGGTTTAAAACAAATTACTTTTTTCATCATTTCTATTTTTGTACATAGGGTAATATTTGGTTTGCAGCTATTTGATTTGTCTATATGCAGTTTTGTGTTGTGAAGTTTCTTGGGTCCACTCTGTACATCAACTTCATTAGGAATTATTCTGTACAGAACAATTTATCATCTCAGAAATGGTCTGTGCAGAGCTGCAGCTAGACTCTTCCTACTGCCTGATTTATCTGCTTGTCTCAGATAGCATCCCAGTGTAGACTCAGCCCAGGTATTAGCGGCTTTCAATGTACCTGTAAAATCAAACCCACTAACTAGGCCAGCTGAACATGTGCAGGTCATATATCTGAAATTAATACTGTCTGAAACCATTTCTGTGTTGTCTGAGCTTATGCTAGTGTCTTCACTAAATGCTTGTAGCTAGGAGCTTTGCACCTGTCAGATTAGCTACATGAATGAATGTACTTGAGCCTTTTTGAACCCTGTGGAATTGAAGCATCATTTTTAGCCAAAGAGTGCACCAAGGGCTTTGCTGTATTTCAGCCTTAGCACATTACATGTTTTACAGGAGAAGGTCCATGTTTTTGTATATGAAATTAAATTTGCAGGTGCCATTCTCCATATGTGTAGCACAAACATGGGCGAGTGCTGCTCAAGCAGTCACTAAACTTTAGGAGTTTGTGTCTAACAAAATGAAAGGTGCTTACCATCTTCATTTGACATTATAAGAAACACACATTATATGTATTAGTTTCTTAATATCTTCATATATATGATACAGAAACAGTAATGACACAAATATGGTATTTTTAGAGTAAGGATTTACAAGATGTCAAGTTGCAGCTTAGTAAAAGAAATCTAATGAAAATAACACAAGTTTTCTAATCTTGGAATATCTGAGGTGCAATTGTACACTGTACCTGCTGTGAACCAGAATCTCTCCAAATCCCGTTGTTTCCCTCCCAATCACGCATGCATGCAATTACTGAGTAATAAGCATTCAGCAATAAATTGACAGTCTTCTGACACTTCTAAAAGTTCTATGTGGGGGCAAAAGTCTCCTCTCTGCTCGAACTCATCTGTTCTGGAAACTGAGCTGAGAACAAGACTTTAGGGAATAAATACTTTGAGCTCCATGCACACTAAAATAAACTTTATCCAATCTCCTCTGGAGATGCTGTAAAAGAGTCTCCTAGAAATGTGTGGCATGATAACTCTTTGCAAATTGCTTGATAGAAAGCATAAGTTTCTGCATGTTGGATACAAAATGAAATCTTCCAAAACTCTAGACATGCTTAAGTTGTGCTGTTATATTTTACAGACAAGATCTGTAGTATTCCCTATCAGTTGTATATATATTTCATTCTGTGCTAATTAGTGCATAGCCAAATTTATTTAAGAAGGAACGCACTGGAATGAGGGGAGTTGAGCTTTGGTATTTGAGATGAGCTACTGACCATGACTGACCTTGTGTAGTGTAGATTATGAAAATGCCATGCACAGAATCATTAAAACTTGCAGTCATTGAACACAATAATGAAAGGCCATCAGAAAAAAAATTAATTTTTTTTGTGTTCATATTATACAAAGAGAACATCTTTCTAGGTGTTCTGTTTATTTGTTTATACCCAGTGAACAACCCTGTGATGTAGTCATCAAATATTCTTATAGAGAAAAAAAAAGTTTGACTGTATGCAATTTGTTTTCTCGTCCTTTTTTAAATGAATGCAAAACAAAAATTTTATTAACAGCACTTCAATTCAAAAGATGTAGTTGTACAAAAACTTTATTATGAAGAGGTAAAATTACACAGAGGATCCAAGATATTGGTTTTATACCTGCAGCACATTTGGATTCTAATTCTCTGTAAAATTAGCCCACACACCTATTTTTGTTTTTCCACTACTTTGGAGTTTATGGATGACTGTCTTACTCTTTTTCAGTAATACTTTTCATTTAATAAGCTATAAGTTGTTAATATGTTTGTGATGTTATCTTTAGATATAATCAGAAAGGTGTAAGCTTAAATTTATGTGTGTTATAATTTCCACAAAGATATGTAACCATTTATTCCAGTTCAAGTAACAGCTGCAGAAATATGCATTATTTCTAGCATCCATTTCATAGAATCATAGAATGCTATGGGTTGGAAGGGAGGACCTAGTTTCAACCCCCCTGCCATGAGCAGGGACACCTTCCACTAGACCAGGTTGCTCAAACCTTCATCCAACCTGGCCTTAAACACTTCCAGGGAGGGATCATCCACAACCTCCTTGGGCAACTTGTTCCAGTATCTCACCACCTGCACAGGAAAGAATTTCTTCCTAATATCTAATCTAAACCTACCCTCTTCCAGTTTAAAGCTCTTAGCCCTTGTTCTGTCACTACCTGCCTTTGTAAATAGTCCCTCCCCAGTTTTCTTGTAGTCCTCTTCAGGTATTGGAAGACCATTATAAGATCTCCCCAGAACCTTCTCTTTTCCAGGCTGAACATCCCCAACTCTTTCAGCCTGTCCTCATAGGAGAGGTGCTCCAGCCCTCAGATCATCCTCGTGGCCCTCCTCTGGACTCGCTCCAATAGGTCCCTGTCCTTCTTGTGTTGGGGTCCCCAGAACTGGGTGCAGTACTCCAGGTGGGGTCTCATGAGACCATTGTAGAGGGGCAGAATCACCTCCCTTGTTGTGTTGGCACACTTCTGTTGATGCAGCCCTGCATATGATTGGCCTTCTGGGCTGTGAATATGCAGTTCTTAAAAGTGGATCTTATTTAATTTTATTGAATTGACTTAAAAACTGGTACAGAACAATATGAAATAGGAAGAAGCCAATCCCTTCATCGACTAGGGAGAGCCACTTAATTATTTCTTTCACAGAGTGACCAAATACCATTTTAAAGTAGGTGGGGTTGGGAGGCCTTCCGCAGCCTAAATATATTTTCTGTTACTCCTGAAATTGTTGGATTGAGGTTTTCTTTGGCCTAAAGCTATAACCAAGGGTACATCTCTGTTTTTGTTTATGCCAGTTTTATCTTTCCTTTTACATGGGAAGAAAATTTTGTTTGCTTTGTTTTTCACATAAGGCTTTTTATAAACATGAGTTATTTTCCCTGTTGGTATGTTTTTTTGGCTAAGGTAAACAAGTCAAGATCCTCTCCTTTAACCCTGTAGCCCATCTATTCCCCAACCTAGGATTCATTTGTTTGCTTCAGTTGTAGTCTGAATTCATCTTCCTTGAAAACAAGTGATTATGCAGTCTTCATGTACATCTGTGTGTGCTGCTGCCTGGGGCTTTGTGTGTAGAATTAAACTTATTTCCACACAGGAGCTGTAGTTTCCCTCTTTCTTCCTGGAGCTTATGGGACAAGAATATCGTGTGCTTCTATTTTCTTCAGACCACTGTCTATCTTTCCGATGTCTACACTTACACTTCCATATACTTAACTCCCCAAATTCCTCTCACCTCTTCCTTCAAAATATCCTACAGAAGTTGTTGCCTGCAATTTTTCATTTAACACGAAAACATTTATTTTTCTACTTCCTTTTAATTTCCTACTAGTATTGCTTTCTAGATTGGCCCAGAGACAGCTGAAGCGTTAAAGCAAAGCTCTGCAGCTATTCCTCCTGACTCTGACCTTCTCAAGAAGGAGGCTAAACTCAAATGACTGGCTTTGTTTATAAAATAGACAATTTTTTTTTTTTAACATTAAAATTGATGTGATTTGTTAAGAGAAGAATAGGACTAAAAAAAGTCTTGTAGACTCTTTCCTAAAGAATGGCTCATTACTTCCAGGCTGGGTTACAGTCAGGTCCATGGCTTTCTGACTTTCAGTCCTGTCTGCATAATTTCGTTGGTAGTAGGACTGTTCTCTTTCTGTCCTGGGGGAGGGCTCACTATCAGCCCAATCCTTTTAACTATTTCTTGGATTCTGCATAAGCTTCAGGTTCCCAGGTCCTTGCTGCTGCTTCTACTGCTCACACCTTGGACTCTCTTACTCCCTATGGGAGAGGCAGTCTTCCCTAGAGATTACCATTAGAAAGGTCAATGTTCTCCAAAGGCTTTCAGACTAATGCACTAAACAAGTATTGTGAGGAGAAGCATATAAAACGGGCACTAAAACTGTTTCAAAACACTTTAAAAAAAGTTAATTGAAACACAATTTGATAGAACATTGATATGTGGAAGCGCAACACCAAATAAATGTGGGTGTAGGGTTGTTTTTATTCAGAATGTTTAAGATTCTATTAAAATAGATAATCACACAGCTTAAAGAAAGGCTTTGGCTGCCAAGAAAAAGATAAAGGCAAATTCTAACAATTATTTGCAACGCATGTAAATTCCATTCAACTCTAATAATAGAATATCTAAGATTTAAGCTACATGTAAATTCCATTAATAATACTCTAATAATAGAATATCTAAGATTTAAGCTGAGTCATCAATTATAGGGAAGCCTATTTTTATATATTTAGTTTTAGAAGACAATATTTCGGGTTTATTTTTGGTTATAAGGCTACAAAAAGATGAAGAGTGAACAATGGGTGTGACATTGAGATTTTTTAATAAAGCATTTGATATGTTACCTTATGTAATTTTGTTTGCAAAATGTGTTTCAATTGGCTCAAATATTAATTGTAATGCTCATTACACATCTTTGGAGAAAAAAAATAATATAGCTTGATTGATTAGACAAATATAATACTTGACAATATTCAATGCTCATTACACATTTTTGGAGAAAAAAAATAATATAGCTTGATTAGACAAATATAATACTTGACAATATTTTGTACATACATACTTGATTAATTGAAAAGAACAAGGAACCATTAACTTTTTTGCACGGCTATTTTTGTCTTAATCAAACAACAAATATTTCTTTTGTTTGTGATGACCATTTTATTTGGATTTTAATTCCAGTCCTGTGCTTCACAGTCTGGC
Source organism: Antrostomus carolinensis (assembly GCF_000700745.2). Classification (NCBI taxonomy): domain Eukaryota; kingdom Metazoa; phylum Chordata; class Aves; order Caprimulgiformes; family Caprimulgidae; genus Antrostomus; species Antrostomus carolinensis. The sequence continues at coordinate 8,057 of NW_010314052.1, forward strand.
TTTACTTAAGGCTTTCTTTACTTATACTAATTATGATTTTATGTAAAATCTGAGTTTTGTTAATGCAGTAAAAAAAACATAAGGTAGCTGTTGAATTTTCAGGCGATAATAAAGGAAATTTAAGATATCCAAAGTGTTAAGTGAGCACTTTAAGTAGTTGTGTAGAATTTTGTTGAGCAATCAAACCAGTGTGAGAATGAAAAGATGGGAAATTTATCACTGAATAGAGTTTATATACTAAAAGAAAAATAAAAGTAGTGTAGCCTTGCTTCCAAGTTTGATTTTTTTCAAGGAAAACTTGTAGATCTCCATGCTTTCTGAACACAGCTAAGTCATCCATCACTTTTCATCACTTTTGAAAGCAAAACAAAATTGATGTGCTTTGCTATATTTGATTAGAAACCATTGGGCATGTGCACAAATGAGTAAGCAGTGAGCTAAGGAATAACAGATTTACCAAGTGAAAATAGTACCATTTATTTTTAAATAAATTACCCTGCAACAGAAATGCCTCTGAGGTCGTATTAAAAAACAATAACATATTTCAAATTATGTTTTCCATACTAGTCTTATATGAATTTTATTTTTTAAAAATGTTTTTACTATGAATAACTATAATTGATTATTTTCCTGAGGTAATTTTCTGGGGGGTTTTTTGTTTGTTTTTTTGTTTTTGGTGGTAGGTTTTTTACTTTTAAAATACAATTGTTTATGAAAGACACACTGAAATATTTTGACCAAAGGAATATGGTACACAGCTTTGCAATGATTAACCTTTATACTTAGAGTGGAGAATAAACACACAGCTACTGCTTTATGGAGTGAAATACATATGCATGTACATACATATGCATATCTGTACCTATATACATACACACACAAATCTGGGCATCTATGTACAGAAGTAGATAATACAAATGAAAGTATAGCAAAAGATGCACTTCCCATTATATTTATATGCATAAACCTCTGGATGAATTACTTTATTTCTCATTATAAGATAGTAATTCATACTTTATGTTCATAAGGATCAGCTTCCTTTTGTTGTAATAACTCAGGTGAAGGTGGAAAACTCTTCAGATAAAGTCAAGGGCAGGACTATCTCTGAACTGGTCAGTGCAGTAGTGACTCATGACATTTTTTGGTTTGTAATTTAATGAGGTTTTTTTCATCATTTTTAAACGTCTTCAGTCCTCTCACCGAGTGTGGGATTATTTGTAGTTTTTTCAATTTTTAATAATATGTTCTTAGGGTATAGGATGACATGAGTATGTGAAGGTGTTAAAAGGAGAAAGGATGCTGAGATGAAACTGAAGATCTATCCTGGATGATAGGAATCTAAGTAGGCATTGGCCTCGATAAGCTGCCTTATTAATTCTGTCAGCCTTCTCCTTGGAAGAAACAAGTTTATTCAATTGAGAAATACATTATGAGAGCAAGTACAAAAACATTATATTACAAAAGCAAATATTGGATTGGTCAACCAAGGGATAAAGGAACTGATGTGAAACAGGAAACGCTAGCACCTCTTCTAGTTTTCATTTTCTTCGTCTCTCTTCTGTTCTTGTGTTTCCTCTTCATGCTCAACTGCTCTGATCCTCTCACCAATATACTAAAAATATAGTAGTATACAAATGAGGAACATACTAAAACAAAAACTTGTTTTTTTTCTTACAAATAAGAAAAGCATACATAACTTTTTGAATTGTTTTTAATTACAAATAGAATAAATAAATAGACTTTACCATCAATTGGCTTGTATATCACTATTTACACTTTGTTTAGTCAAATGTTGTTCAAGTCAAAGGAGAAACACTGTGTATTTTTAATAGGACCAAGACTAAGGTCTTAGGCATTGGTTCAAATTAACTTGACCAAGTTAAGTCTCTTGACGAAAAATATGATGAGCGTGGTAAAGTAGAAAATATCTTCTTATTAAAAAATAACCCAAACAAACAAGAAAAACCAAAACTACAACTTCAAATCCACCAGTGACAAATTATATCAAGTTCAAGTGCTCTGACATACTTGAGTCTTGTCTTTTAAGTCAATGTATATTTGCTGTGATAGCCAACTCCCATGTCAAACCAGTACTGGTACAATTTATTGTTATTATATATGGAGTTATGAAGGAAAATATGATTACAAGGAATAACAAGTGCAGAAGGTAAAGTGAAGTTCTCAAGTATTTATTAAAGGCGGTTGGGTGGTAGTGGAATGGCAGCCTGGCTTGTGGATTTTTATGTGCATTGTAGCCAAAAGTTCTGTACACAGCTGTAGGGAGAGTCAGCCAACACCCAAAAAATCCTCTGGAGGCACAGAACCAGTGCAGAAGCAGCTTCTAGGTCAGTCCATCTTGCTTGTGTAATCTCAAAGCAAGACAGCCCCACTTGCATCCTGTTGATTCCAGCAACTATGCTGGCAGCTAAGAGAAGTCAGAGGTTTGCAGTGTCTTGCACAACATGACATAGGAGCCAGATTAAAAAGAGCACACGCACTTTCGTGGGATGGTTTTCCTAATTATAATGTGTATCACATAGCTATTTAATTTCTGGAAAATATTTGTATTTCTGATGTACTCACTTAAAATGATGGTGCTTAACTTGTAAGGTCATATTCTAGTGTGATCTCTACTCATGGAAGTTAAAAAAGGGTCAAAAGACGATTTAATTTGACTCGGATTTCTAGAACTGTCAATAAACTCTAACTTCCACAAATGTACACATTATAATCAAGCATACAATATGTCCTAATACTTATTTCCAAATATAAGGGTAAAGTTATATTTTTTTTAGGGATGATTATTATGATCTGAGAAATAAAAATAAATTTACCATCAAGAAAGAACTAAAAGTAACAATATTAGAACATTCTGACATGAAAAATCTTACATCCAACTGAGGTTTGACTTTTATAATTTGCATCTTGTATTAATGTTGACACAGACTTGTGTATGAAGAGACATATATAGAGTTTCTACGTATTTTTACATATATATATATATATAACTATTATACATATATGTTCCAAAAATATGGTAAGGTTTGTTATTTGTGCAAAAAAGGTTTTTGATCTTGTTGTTGCTTTTATATAAGAATTTATTATTCTTGAATCTTACAAATGTATTTATTTTTTTCTTCCTTAATCATTCCCAGCCATGATTTTTGGCTTTAAAACAGCAATAGTAATGAATCAAGAGCATGCTTAGAAGCCATCAGGTTTTGAGTTTCCTAAAAATACTTTGAATTACTTTAACAATTATGTTTGGTGGGGTTTTTTTTTTTTAATGTGAAACAAACTACTCATTATTATTCGCACCACATAAATGCATAAACTTTATTGCCCAATAAAACTTGAAAATGAGAACTGCTCTGAACCATGGCAACCTGTGTGTTTATTTTGCGGTTGTTTGTCTGCCAACTACCTAGAGGTAGTTGCAAGGTCTCCAAAGCTAACGCATGGATAAAAATTTTTAAGTGTTGTAAAATCCATTATAGTACCAGTAGATGTGGTTGGCTATGTTACGCAGCTGGCCTTTTCTTTCTCTGTGTTAGTTTATGGTATTCTATATTCAGTGGAATATAGTATTCTCTTGCTCTTGTGTTATGGTAAAACAATACTAAATATACCAAAATAGCAGTGTGACAGTGAGCCCTTTGTCACTGTGCTGTGTTTGTGTGTATGTGAGTAGGCAAGCCAAAGGCTGAGGATGTTTGTGTCACAGAGAATAATTTCAGCTGCAGTGCCAAGAGTGTTATTAAAGCTGATATTAATAGTAATTAGATGCATTAATCACATTTACACTGCAGTCTTGGATGTGAAAGTAACATTGGTATAGACATTGATGATCTAGATACGCACGTGTAAAATTAGCTAACTCATTTAGCCAGATTTGACTCAATTTAATTGATGACTTGGTACAAAAAATATCTTAAGCATTCACTCTCAATCAGGGAGAGATAAGCAGAGGTTATGACACTAAATAAACTCTATTTTTACAGTCTGATATTGTAAGAGATTAGTGTAGTAGCTCTTAATTTGTGGGAAAGAAACTTTAGAAGCAAAGTGTTTATAGCGTAATTTTAAGGAATATTCAGAATGTGTGAGTGTGGCTGATGAACATAGGCATGGACGGTGACAAACATTTGTAGTCAACATTCCCCTTGGACTTCCCCTAGTTTAAATCTGTTGCATTGTAATCTTCCATTAGTTTTAATGTAGCACTTAAGTAAGTAGCTACTGTGTATAACTGTCTCCCTTCACCTGTTTTATTTAAAAAAACCCCTTCAGCTTATTCTTATATTTCATAAGCATTTATAAATATTTAGTACTGAAACTGTACTTTTTTGCTAAGTTTCTTTTGGTGTCCTTTCACATTGTAGAAGCCATGATGTTATTTTCTCTTTGTGACATATAATCACTTATATAATCACTTACATATTAATCTCTCTCTTTAGGTAGAATCCCAATTTATTATCTTCCCAGTTTAAATATGTGTTTCTAATTTTGACTTAGTATTTTTTAAATATTTTAATATAATATTTTTTTAGTGTGTTCCTGCTTCAACAACAATCCATAGCTCAGAAAAAAAGTTAGAGGAGAAATAAAATCTGAAATGGTGAAAAATTTGAAAACAGTGTATCTCTACCTATCTATAATTGACTGCTGTTGTTTTGAAGGGAGGAGACTGTGGGAGAAGGCTACAGGTTGCGAGTGGTTGCGTGGGAGCAGGGGGAATCACAGATGTGTGAGAGGGCTTTTCTTCTGGGCCTTATGCCCCAAAGCTGCATCTTCCAATCCCATAGAGACTATTGTAAATCATGTGGATGTCAAGTTAAAACCTCAATTAAACTACTATATTTGAAGTTTAGAATGTCTAAGTTTTTACTGTGTTGCAGGGGCAGGGGACTGATAGTAGTAAACCAACGTTTACTTTTTACTTTTCTAGACCATAGGTAATGTACAAGACTGAATGAAAGAAGCAATACTCATTTTCAGACATACGAATAACACAGTTCTCATATTTATTCAAAACAGCCTGAAGGCTGAAAAACACTAGCCTAATTATAGTTCTTATAGTAGAGATCATTTGTGAGCACAAATAATACCATAGAAAGCAAATAAAAGGAAAACAAAGATATGTCCTTAGAGAACTAAAAGTCATGATGGAAAAAAAAACATGATGCTCTGAAGTGGTAAATCTTCATCTGAGGAATAGCAAAGTGTTGAAAAGTCTATTTGAGCATTCTCTAGCAGCAGTGTTGTTTTGTGGTCAACAGTCTTCAACAAAATCACGGGAAATGAAAGGACAATCTCATTCAGCATATATTGAAAGTACATCAAGTGCATATTTCAGAAGAATATCGGAAAGAAAAGATAGAAAACTGGCAGGAGAAGCCCTTTTGTTATGAATACACAGAAACTCAATTTACCCTACCTCTTTACAGATGCAAGACTAGAAAATGAAAAAAAAGATAATTTTCCATTTAAAAAACCCCTACAAATTATATCTTTTGAGTTAGAATGCCCTTATTTCACAAGAAGAGCAAGGCAAGCCCTAGAAGGGGTGAAATCATGACCTCTTGAATATGTAGGAATTTTTTTTCCTCTGAATTTGAATGAATTATGATTTTTTTAAAAGTCTCCCAGATAGACTGCACAATAATCTTGCACATTTGAGAGGATTTTAGATAACAATCCTCACTGATGTTACCAGACCTTTTCCTGTACAGATGGGAACCACTGAATCGTCTGGTCATTATACTCTCTTGCTCAGCATTTAATAAGATTGAAGAGAGTTAAAAAAAAAGGGATAAAAAATAATAAATATGTAACTTTTTCTGAAAAGAGCTTAAAGAGAGGGGAGGTTGACAGAGGCACCGAATACAGCTACTGTTTAACATTCACATAAACCAAAAAATGATTTATCCTGATGAAAGATAACAACTTAAACTTAGTAAAAATAAATGGTGTTTGTACAATGTCAGCAGCTGCATAATTTAAATGTCTACAATATGATAATTCTACATCTAACAGTTTATAAGGTTAAAATGATTAATTATTTACATAAGGAAAGTAGTAAAAATCAACTAACAAAACCTTCAAGTATGAAAGTGCATTTCTGGATTCTCCCAGCTATAGATTAGTGACAAGTCTCTTTCCACATTCTTGTTGATTTAACGATTTCCTTAGTATGAGACATCAAATATGCAGAGCAGGATCAGGAAAATGAATGGCATTAATGAAGCTGGGAGTCTGCAAACCTGGTCTTGTATAACACTCTTCATCTTATCTGATGAAAGTTTGCATGTATTTGCTCTAAAATTAATTTTCTTAAAGTCATTTAAGCATAAGCAAATTTAGAGCAAGTTATGTAATCTACAAATTGAAAGTGTTCTCATACAAAATTAAACAATTCAATTCCGTTCTCAAATTAGTTCCCCAGGTAGCTGCACTAGAAACCAGAAGGATAAAAAAAAGTTTCACTTTTAAATCAACTTGACACCAGAGAAAGTTCATATTTCATAAAGAAGAATGATAATCAAAGGCTCAGGTTGTCTGCAGCTGAAAGCTGAGTTTCTACTACAGAATTCTGATATCACAGGCAAATTTGGGATTTGAAAGGAACTGTTTCTTCACATGAGTAAGATGGACAAGTTCAGTAAATTGTATTATCATATTTGAACTTATTACATTAGTTAGTCTACTTATTGAGCTAGTTGTAGTGACCTCATTAATGCTCTGATTCTTTGAGGTAGTCTTCTGCTGCCTTCCTAAGGCCTTTATTTTTTTTCAGTGTTGCTACCACAGGGACTAATGTGAGGAATGAAAGAGACTGTTTTCCTTTAATACAGTCTCTGGGTAATACACTAACAAAGTAACAAACAGAACTTAGATCATCATAACAAAACCTCAGCCAGCTTAACTAGAAAACAAAAGACAACGAAAGAGCGCAAAAGTGCACAGCTCTAAGTAGTTAAAACTATGATTTAGTGATACCATGTAATTCTTCCAGTTTCCCTGGCAGGATGCAGGAACGTATACACTAGATAGTGTATTTGTTCTTCTAAAATAGATTTCAAACAATAAGATTCATATTTATACCTTTAGTTCTTTTGATAATTGCTAATCATGCTTAACATTCTTTGTTTTAAACCACTGTTTGCCAATTGACGGGGTTAGCAAAAAGGACACAGACACCAACTTAATAGTAGAAACAAACATTTTACTCTAGTTTAAAACAGGGGAAAAAAGAAGAATAAGCAAGGTACAGAGTTAAACAGGGTAATGCACCTGGTCATTACTATGTAAGAGAAACCATAATGATTAAGAAAGATACATCACCAGTTGTCTAAATACTTATTGTCATCCAGATCCTGTACATCAGCTAGGGAGCCCCGTCATAGCAGAGGATTTGGAGAGCCCTTCCCTGGCAATTGGAAAGTCCTACACAGTGCATCCACTTGTAGGTGAGGTCTCCATCTTTGGTGTGAGAGGGTCCTTCTTTTATATGATCTAACAAACAAATTAAGCAGACAGAAAGACACAGTAACATCTGGTGAGTAAGTTTCAATTCACACGGGCACATCCCGGATTTTGCCAGGATCTGAGATATGTCCTGGTTTTTGTAGCACTGTTTATTTTAACATAGGTGGGAGATAAACAGATTGAAATCTTCCTTAGCTCGACATATAGCCTCAACCCACAAAATCAGAATAATTAATCATGTTCTGTAAGGAAAGAATAAGTTATTAAATGACTCATTTTAAATACATGTCAAGTTCTAAAAAGGAAACAACTTCAGATTTTTGTCTTAGTTGGGATGAAGGATGAAACCTGAAATGCCCACATCTCTCAGGAGAGTACTTTCTCTTCTAAAAATTCTGATCTGAACTGCTTAGTGGAGTCCTACAGCTCTACATAAGATATTTTTATGCACACTTTTCATATTCTGAGTTGTGTAAACTTGTGAGGATAGGAGGAAAGCAATGTATAGTGAATGTTTAATGTTCTACAGATTGCTCCCTGCATTCATTTTTTCAATAACACAGATTACACGGCTACATTTACTCTTCAGACCACTGCATATGACAGATATAGCATACCAAATAGTTTCTCCCCTGCTTCACCTTTTATGGAAAAGACACAAAAGATAACAAAAAACTCAGTTTTGAAACAAAAAGCACAGCTGCTACTGCCAGCATGAAATTTTGAGCTATATAGAGCAAGACAAAATAAGAGTATGCCAAAATACAACAAAACATTCATATTGAGATTTTTCTAATTATTTTACATTTATCTAATCAAAACAAACACTGCTGGAACAGCTCAAGAACAACAGGGATGATTATTCTTAAAGTCTTGATTCTTAAAATTAGGTATCTAAATCTTCAGTTAGACTCTAGAGAAGTCTGGAAGCTAATAATGCTACAATAAAATCAAAACTTAGAATCATAGAATGGTTATGATTGGAAGGGACCTTAAAGATCATCTAGTTCCAACCCCCCTGCCATCAGCAGGGACATCTTCCACTAGATCAGGTTGCTCGAAGCCTCATCCATCCTGGCCTTAAACACTCCAAGGGAGGGGGCATC
>NW_010314053.1:0-611 GCF_000700745.2 Antrostomus carolinensis
GAGGCTGAAAAGTGGTGGGAGGCCAGGGAGAAAGTAGAGGCTGAAAAGGTGTGGGAGGTCAAAGAGAAAGTAGAGGGTGAAAAAGGAGAGGGAGGCCAAGGAGAAAGTAGAGGCCGAAAAAGGGGTGGGAGGTCAAGGAGAATGTAGAGACCGAAAATGGGTGGGAGGCCAAGGAGAAACTGGAGGCTGAAAAGTGGTCGGAGGCCATGGAGAAAGTAGAGGTGGGAGGCCGCATTCAAAGTGGAGGTTGAAAAAAGGTGGGAATCCAAGGAGGAAGTAGAGGCCGGTAAAGTGTTGGAGGCCTAAGAGAAAGTAGAGTCCGGAAAGATGTGGGAGATCAAGGAGAAAGTAGAGGCCGAAAACGGGTGGGAGGCCAAGGAGAAAGTAGAGGCTGAAAAGGGGCGGGAGGCCAACGAGAAAGTAGAGGCCGAAAAGGTGTGGGAGGGCAAAGAGAATGTAGAGGCTGAAAAAGGGGAGGGAGGCCAAGGATAAAGTAGAGTCCGAAAATGGGTGGGAGGCCAAGGAGAAAGTGGAGGCCGAAAAGGTGTGGGAGGCCAGGGAGAAAGTAGAGTATGAGGATGGTTGGGAGGTCGCATTCAAAGTGGAGGCTA
>NW_010314054.1:0-7497 GCF_000700745.2 Antrostomus carolinensis
ATTCTGTGATTCTGTGTGATTCTGTGATAATGGTCTGCAACAGAAAAAAGGGCTAATTTTTAAGAATGGGGCAACATTTCCCCGATATAATCTCCCAGCTTCACAGCAGTTCATGATCCTGCAGAAGCACAAGTTCTAGCTGCACCTTCATTCTGGGCTACTGATAACAGATTTTTTTTCTTCTTCATCTGAATAATTTTTTACTTCACTCAAGTTTTTTGCCTTCAAAATTACTTCTAATATTCTCCAGTTTAATGATTCATAATTTGGGGAAAATATGTCTGTTTGTTTGATTGTTTTAGAACTCTTGCTATTTCTTGAATTATGTAATTTTTCTGTTCACCTCCTCTATGCCGTTGTGATTTTATGGAGCTCATATCATTGAGCTCTATCTTTTCTGGGATTAAAGGGTACATTTTTATTTGCAACTTATTTCATGGGGTTTTATTTGTAATGGCTTTTTTGAGATGTTAAAGTTGAAGTGAAGACTTTTGATTAAAAATGGCTTGTTTTACATCCTGTGCCTACACCAGAAAAGGTCTTTTACTATGGGATAGTGGTACTATTCTAAAATACAGATTCTGGAGTATCTTCTACCAGCAGAATTAAACTATTGCAAGAGTCTGTCATTGAACTCCAATATTTATTTCATAGTGCAGAAGAATGAGCACTTCAGCCGTTTTAATATATTTACCTTTATATTGGAACAGTGGGGTTTTTGCTTTTGTTTTGTTTTGGTTTTTTTCCCAAATCTATCTCAGAAAGGATTTTCTAGATTAATTGTATTTTATGTGCATTTAAATATTAAATATTAAAACAAACCATGAGGACTGGAATTAGATAGCATTTTAATTACATTTTTTCAGATTTTTAAATGAAGGTTATACAGTTATGTACTCAACAACACTTTGAAAATATTATCCATGAGATGTGCAACATCTGAGACTGTAACCTATTATTATTTACACAGGTCTGAATCAATTTGTTTTATTGTGTAACATCTTAGAAAAGCCTTTGTTATCTTAGAAAAACTCATGTACACATCAGTAAACTAGTAAGCCTGGTGTTTTCCCCTGGGTACATTGCTATGTGTTGTTAATTTTCAGATAAAGCTGTCGATGGAATTAACATCTGTGAGTATATCATTATGCATTATATACTCACAAGCTTTTGTAATTAAATTCCACTGTTTGGTAGAAACGGGATCAGATTTACCAGATGATGCAGCAGAACCTTGTAGTCAGGATTCAAGGGTTTAAATAACACAGTACTCTTTTCTGCAGATGTGTCTTGAAGAATAATTTGCTAGTTTTCAGTACTCTGAACTGAAATGCAGACCATTTAGAACTGGCTGAGTAATAAATAAATTAAAAATTATTTCTGACCAAACATATTATAATTAGCAATTAGCATTATGCACGTCATCCACTTCTTCTTCACTGTGAGGGTGGTCAGACACTGGAACAGGTTGCCCAAGGAAGCTGTGGATGCCCCCTCCCTGGAAGTGTTTAAGGCCAGGTTGGATGAGGCTTTGAGCAACCTGATCTAGTGGAAGGTGTCCCTGCTGATGGCAGGGGGGTTGGAACTAGATGATCTTTAAGGTCCCTTCCAATCCAAACCATTCTATGATTCTATGATTCTATGATTCTAAAACCAGTCTGGGGCTTGTTGCATATTCCTGTAGTTATTTAGAATAAAAGTGACTGAGCTGTGTGTAATTTGATTCTGTTGTCTAGGCTAGAAACGTAAAATAGGGAACAGAAGCCAGAAATATCTAAATTCTAACCCTAGCATTTCCACAAGGACTCTGCCCATTTTCTTAAAAGGTTCATGAATTTTTGCACATCCCATTTGCTATATGACCAATATGAAATTATTTTGGACCCTGTTAAATATTCACAGAAATCTTAGCTGGCTTCAGTGAACTTCTGTCCAGAACTTTGTTTACATATCAAAAGATGGATTACATCCAAATTTAAGACACTTGTATTTGAAATGTCAGCCATTCTGCCTGTGTTTTAATGTTGTTACTTGTAAAATGATGAGAACTAATTTTACTGTTCCCACAGGAGTTTGGGAGGATTCATCAGGATGTGCTGGGAAAACTGAAAAGCACGGGTCCTACAAGCATCTTCATCAGAAGTGTTTATCTTGGCTGTTACTTAGCTCCAAAGAAATGAAATATTGATTTATCTGCCTAGATCGCTTTAACCCTCTCTGTTTTCATTGTAGTATGTGAAGTTCATAGAGCAGAAACCACTTAATCAAAGTCTCACTGGACATGGTCACATTGCTACCCAGTGGGTTTTTTTTTTTAACAAACTATTAATGGTTGGTGCTTTTTTTTCATTTAAAAAGAAAAACTCTGGAAATAGTCCTATTCATTTTAGTGGGAAGCTTAAACTTGCATACAAAAGGTATGCCAAGGTCCCAGGGAGAAAACTGCAAGAGAAATTTAATTTTATTATCAGTATGTAGGAAGACTACATCGTTTAGGTATTCTGTAAATTTGGGATTGGAAAGAGCTAGGTCAGTTTGCTCATTCTCCTACTAGCTCAAGAATTTTTCTCCATGATTTATTCATAGATTTATTAATGGGGTACTCAAGATCAATGCATCTGCAGGCTGGTGACTACCTTAGGTGCACTGCTGAGCAACCAGCACCCCTTGAATATGGTGATGTTTAGAAGCACAGACTGGCTTCTGTACCTTTACGTCTTCAGAAACATGTTTTTCCTGATTTTAATGTCACTGAGAGAAAACTGTTTATATCTGCAGAATGACAGTCTCATGGATGCTTGCTTTGTGCTTTCCTTTCCCCAGCTGTAATTGTTACTATCTGAACTTTATGTGATATATCTTTATAATCTTAAGAGTAAATTCCATACATTACTTACAATTAAACAAAATAATTAGGTCCTGAAAGAAAAGCTTAATGCTTTGTATCTGATGAGAACTATTAAGCTTTCCCAGTAAGGGCTGTAGACACACTGGACATGGGCAGTTAAGATGGAGTGCCAAGGCTGTAAAAACCAAGACAAATTACTGTTTTGCTTAAACTCATCTGCTGTTGATGGACCTAAGAGGGTCTTAGCTTTCAAGTGATTTCATAGACCGTATCTGCCCACAAGACTTTCATTTTGAGTAATTTTCACACATTTTGAAGTAGTTTTGTCAGCACTCTGTTTCATGCATATTGTTTTAAAAATGATTGGTAAATACATTACATCAGTCATTTTCGTAATGATGTTTGTGCTCCTTGTGGTGCATAAAGGTAACTTAATCATTGCAAATACCACATGTCACATCCTAGCTTTCCACTGAGAAATTTGGCAGTCTCAAACTGGAGGCATGGCAATGTGACGTTACATGCACTTAAACCTCAACTGGAGCTCTTTCATAGGCTGGTTGAAAAGGGAGAGGGGAAGGACATTTTTAATGTATGGCTCAATGTACAGACCTAAGCTGGGGCTGGGAGTAGGAGGATCCAGTAAGAAGTGACAGAGAGTAATATGTTGCAGAGATGCCTGTCACAACACACCCCACCCCTACTGCATTGCATTACAGGGGTTGTAAGTTCCTTCCAATTGCTCTGGCTCATCAGTCTTGCAGGTTCACACAATACCTTAAGATGGCACAGCCCAGGCAGGCTAATTCTTGGCAGAGATGCTGTGACAGCTGCCCAGGTTTCCATTTTGAGCCTCTAACCATATGCTGCTAGGGTTTTTTGGCCAGGAAGAATAAAATTGATATGCCACTTCCCCTCAGGAGGCAGCTGGGGCAGTTGTGGGTGATGAGAAGTTCATCCTGTGCCCACTTTGCATCTCAACCACAGACGGTCAGCCACAGCCATGGCCCCTGGGACTCTGTGCAGCAGGACGCTGTGGTTTGCCCGTCTTCTGTGACCAAAATGTAACCATAATTACAAAGAAAAGAAACCAAATACAGGGTTGCTTCATATCCCCAAACCTAATTGTTATAATCACTTCCACTGCTTCCTCATCTCCAGTGTACCCCGCTGGTCTTCACCCTTCAGCTTCTGCATTTTTTCTGAGAACAACATTACTTGATTCTTCCGCTCTGCGAGTCAGCTCTGAGGGTGCCATTCCCTGAGGTAAAAGGCGGTTATCTTGGTGAATCTGATTTAGGCTCCCATTTGGTAATTTTGTTCTTTCCAGCTACAAGAAAAGTTGTAATTGGTGACTAAAGAGCTTCCTTTAGGAAGCATCATTTAGGAGAAAAGCATTTTAGGAGAAAACATACCTCACTGTCAATAAAACAGCCTGCCCTCCTACCTGCTCATAAGGTAATTAATAGTATTCCATGTGGGGGCCCTGAAAGGACCTGCTGCCCATTTGCTTTTCTCCCTGCTCATCTCTGCCAGAGCTCCCTGTCTTGCCCTCCAAACACAGGGGCCCTTTCAAGGCCCTTCCCACCTGCTGGGAGCCAGCTGACAAGGCAAACTCCAAATCTGGATCAGCAACATTAGCACATCACAGAATCATAGAATCACAGAATCATTAAGGTTGGAAAAGACCCCTAAGATCATCCAGTCCAACTGTCAACTCATCACATTGGACACAAGCTCTTCCCAGCTACCAGTGCTGGGTTTCTGGTACCCATGCATTGCTGCATCCCTCCCCTGCCTGCTGCCCCTGCCTCTCCCAGCCACAGCATCATCTCAGGGCAGCAAAGCATTGGTCAAGGACAGCCAGCTTGGGGCAGCTCCCCTCACCTCAACCAGGAAATGGATGCTGCATGACCAGCTTTTCTTTGGGCTCCATTCCCTCTCCACACAGGTGTATTTTATGTGTGACTGCTGTTCCATTATGAGCAAATAAAAAAAAATTGGTGTGTTGCTTTTTTACACTTAGACACCTTACTCCTTTCAGTTTCTGTTAAAATGCCAATATGAAATACTAGCATCCTAAGTCATAAGATGTACTTAAATTATAGACACAGTGACTATGTTTTTTTTTTTCTTTCTTTCTTTCTTTCTTTTTTTTTTCTTAAGATGTGAAGCTATGGCAGGATAATTTCAGGGCATTTTAGTAAAGTTCAGAAATACACATTTAAAAGGTATATCTGGGAAGCAACAAGAAGACAATGCAGAAGAAGAAGTATAGACAAGGCTTAACTTTTAACAGTAAGGTATCAAGTAAGGTGAAGGATAATCAGTTAATGTATTACAGCTGAAGTGTGATTTAGAGTATACTATAGCTATGCAGAATCTAGTTTCCGATTACACAGACATAAGAAGGATTGAAATACTCTTAAATTTTCTCTCTGGTAAGCCATGTAGTGTTGGTTATATGTTAATAAGTTGCTATGCCATAGTTATCATGGTACTAACTCAATGCTATTATTTGCTATTTGAAATGCATAAAAACTAATTATGTTATAATTAAACAAGAAGGGAAAACATGGTCTCCCAAAAATTAATGACATCCACCCTTTGACTGTCTCTCTTATCTGTGCAGCACAGGATACTGGGGATGTTATTGTACTGAAATTTAGTCAGGAAAATATACACACAATATGAGATCTTCTGAGCTTAAACCCATTATTGCTGATAGTAATTTTGTGTTATAAAACTCTTTGAGTCCTAAATAGTCACCAAACGAAATACAAACTTGATCTATACAGCAACTTTTGAAAAAGCTTAAGTACCCAGCAGTACAAGAGGAAGCTTCTAAATGTTTGGGGTTTTTTCCCTATGCAATGAACCTCATTTTTTGCCATGAAGTAGAGAAGTGGTGAAGAAGGGAGAGCAGCAAGCACTAGGCAAGAGCTAGAGCAAAATAAAACAAGTTACAGTGAACTTTCCCAGATCTGTACATATCCCACTACAAAATCCTCTGATGCTGAAATCACCCTGACCTTCTCTGTACCCTTCCCCCTCTTGTTTTGCCTGCTGTTGAGTGTTATTCTTGGGTTCTGTTGTATGTTAGGTATGAACTCATACATACTCCTATGCCTACCTAAAGTGTAAGTTCCTTGCATTCAAGGCAGTGAATTTAGATTAAATTTATGGTTCATTTTGTCCAGTAGTTCCTTTGGAGAGTCAGGTAATTTAGAGAGAACTTGCCAAATGAAGCTATTGCTTGTGTAATACCTTTTGGTCAAAGAATTTAATGGAAAAAGGGAGAGCAACATCCAAGGCAGAGCAGGGTTGAAAGCATTGCTTGCACTTTCTAGATGAGAGACAAGGTAGAGAGAGGATGAGGGAGAGGGCTGAGAAGGCAAGATTCACAGGGAATGAATGTGTGGGGACATGGCTTTGTAGTCAGGGTTGTGGGTGTTCAACATGGGTGGAAAAGTCCCATGTTCAGGTCTCTTCTTCATGGACTCTGCACAAATCTATGCATTAAAAGGCTTGGGGTAAAATACAGAAGCAGTGGTGGGAGTGGAAATCATGCCTAGACCATCTCCCCCTTTCCAGGGCTCCCTCACCTTGCTGCTCAGCAGACTTTCCTTCTTTGCTGACTTTTTGTCTGGCTCCCTGCTCCTCATCAAGCAACGTGGGTCCCCAGCAAAGCCATGCAGGGACCTGTAGCCATCTGCTCACAGCCAAGACTTACCCACAATCTCAAGTTCACCAAGGTGGATTGAAAAGGTGTCACCCTTGCTAAATGATTCAGGAGGGCAGTGAGGAAGAGAAAGCAAGACAGATGCTCTGGGCATTCAAAAAGAGCAAGTTGTCAGGTTCCTTATGGAACTTGGATAGATAAAAAAAATTGTGCAACAGTTGTATTCGTGTGAACATAAGCATGGGGAGTGTGTGCTTTCGGAAATGAAAATAGGAGGGATTATCAAGATGATTTGTTAGAGAGAAGGAGCTTGTCCTTTTAATGTTTGAAATAACTTGCTGTTTAATGACATACAAAGGAAGAGTAATTTTTTAATTGGTTATAATAATAAGGGTAAATTAGACATCATATTTGAAAAAGAAAAATAAATTTATTTGAGGATTAATGTTTTTAGTTTTTTTAAAAAAAAAGAATTAAATATTTGCAATTTTGACAAAAGATATGTATGGAAAACTTTTGTAGGGAGGACTACGCTTCATCTCACCTGTGAAGTTTGTTGTCCCTATGTCTCTTCACTCATTAACAGTTATACCATACATACATTATTTTACATAATAGGTGTGTATTCTATAGGTTACTATATACACAAGGACTATGTGCAAGTGCAGTACTTGACCTCTAAGATGTACACAAAGATAACTCGATTCTCTGCAAACAATATTATTCTAACATGGACTTCAACTGGTACTTTGTAGGCTGAGTCTAACCTGGCATTTATTATCTGTGGTTAAAAAGCAGCTAATGATCAGGGCAAATACATGATTCCTGTTCCATTTCTCATGGTGTGCTCCATAAACTCTTCAAGACAAAGGTGACCTAGAATTAGAATAAACTGTCTACTTTCCCCTTTATCCATCCTTCCTTCCTTCATTTCTCCCCTCACTTCTTCCATGCCTCTTCTTTCTCT
>NW_010314054.1:7604-14890 GCF_000700745.2 Antrostomus carolinensis
TCTTTCCCTTTCCTTTCTCTACTAGTAAGTCATACAGATTTTGGGGTATATTTTATTATTAGATTTTATATATAAGAAGGGGAACTAGCTGAATGAGAAAAAAAAAAATATCAATAGAATTGATATTGATACAAGTTAAACAAATTGTGCATTGACAGAGTTTGTCAGTATAATCCCAAAATTATTGTTTCCCAACTTTGGAAATTTAGTTTTAACTATGCAATTTGAAAAATTTAATTTGATCAAATTTGTGCAGAAACACAGTTCTGGGAATTTTGCTTTATATAAGGGGAATGAACTTTGGATGTTATGGATATATAAACACAGTTCCATTTCCAAGAAGGTTAATAATGGCCTTATTTGTTGATTAGAAAGGAAAACAAAGAAATGTTGAGTTACAATGTTTGTATTTTTTGCTGCAATTGTTTTTGATTAACTAGAGTACAAGGTTAAATTGCAATAATAATAGTATAACCATTGGTAACATGATAATAAGAATTGATGTAAGTTTGATATAATGCAGTTATTTGTGTTGCCAATAATAATTAGATACCTTAATGTTTTAATCAATAAGATTAAGAAATGCGAAACCAATGTGTAATATAGATAAAATGAGGCTTAAAAGGCAGGCTTAAAAGATTGTTCCTTGGCACTGTCCCTGAGGTGATGTTTCTGGAGATGGC
Organism: Antrostomus carolinensis; assembly: GCF_000700745.2. Classification (NCBI taxonomy): domain Eukaryota; kingdom Metazoa; phylum Chordata; class Aves; order Caprimulgiformes; family Caprimulgidae; genus Antrostomus; species Antrostomus carolinensis. Next base: position 8,288 of record NW_010314054.1, read on the forward strand.
AGTGTCATTCTGCTCTGCTAGACAGTGCTAAAGATAAACAAAGCAAAAAGTGAGAAGACTGAAGCTTGCTTTGGTGGAAAAGAGCACTGTTTGGTTTCAGCAATGAAATACATTTCTTTCTGACTCCTGCTTTTCTAAGTCTGTAGGTTTTTATAAGGATGTTGGTGTCATTAGTCAGAAGTCACAGGTGCTACCCAGTCTGCCTGACCTCAGGAGGAGCAAGACTTGAACCTAGGTCTTACCTTCTGCATCAGCAACTGCTATCACTTTCCAATACTGGATTTTTTCTCCTCTTTGAAACCCAGCACAGCCCTGAGCCATCCACAGCTCATCATATTCAAGATTTCTTTTTTACCTGCTTATTTCTGTAATAAGAGAAATGCCAAACTAGAACAGATCTAGTCCCTTCTGCGTGTTTCAGAATGTGTACAGCTGAAGATAATAATATCCTGAATAAAACCAGGTGGAGATACCAGAGTTATACACCTGCTTAAACACATTTCAGTGTGAGTGTGTTGGGCTTTACATACAGATCTCCTTAACAAAGCACTCTTCAATGTGCCATCAACTGAGAGAAATTTGGCAAGAGTTTTTGAAAATTATTACTCCCAGGAATACTTCTAAAGCATGAGCGGTCCTGTGAGTTTGGAGTTCAGATGATAAGAGTCATGTCTTATCTTGTTTAAATCAGGAAAAATATGATGTTTACTATAGTGCATCCCTCTGTGTCTTTTTTTTTTTCCTCTAGCTTCCATTTCTAACTTTGAGAGAGGAGAACTGAGCACAATCACTCAAGTGCAATAATTTTCTGACAACAGAGCAATGTTATTGTAACAAGTCAAAAGATGCTTGGTAGACCTAGCGTAGTCCAAGAGATTCTCTTTTGGATATAATCAGATGCGGACAAAATGCCACACAGAGTTAATTAAAAGAGTGGATTCCAAATTGGGTGATGGCTGCAGTTAATCACATAGATGCTTGCCAATAGCCTATAGAGAGCAGAACTTCTTGGCCTCAGATAATAGAACAGATGATTGCTCTGCTCCAGAGAGCGTATGTCTTTCACTGCACATGATATAATTGTATTGTACAATGTTCCCTATGAGAAGCTTTCTGTTTGCATGTCCCCTATAGCTATGTGGCTCATCCAGTCTCTTGCAAGAGGACCTGGCCATTCAGCCAGCTTCTTTTGAAGACCACCCTTTCCAGGAGAAACGATGTCTTTCAGGGTCCAAAAAGCTATCACTTAGCACCAGAGAAAATGTCCTCTCTGATCTTTGGCCCTTCCCTTTAATTTGTTGTTTTAACCAATACAGCTCAATATCCCATTCACACTGGATCTAGGACGTGAGGTTTCTACCTCTCCCTTCTCTATCTCCATTTTCTTTTCTCTCCCCTGTAATATATCTTCCTTCTTACTTGTAAAGAGGACACTTGCATATTCTGCACACCTCTGAGCCCAAGATTGCAGTGGCCAACAGCTACAAATTCTGATCCAGCAGGATCCTGCAACTGACTTTAGATGTCTAGGACTTTTGAGCAGTCTCTGGTGAGCATCGAGCTCCTTCAAGGATTTCAACTTCTCATCAAAGAGCTGCCATGGAATTTGCGAAGTACGGTGTGATTCTTGATCCCTCTCTGCCTGGAGTCACCTTACCCAAGCATTTAGCCTTACTTAGAGTTGCAAATGCTTAAGTCTTGCTCACGGACACCTTCCTGAAGTGAGGTACCTACTTAGGAAGGTCTGACTCATTTTGTGCACAGTTTCCTCTAGGTTAGAGCATGCAAACAAGAAGCATGAAACTCATGCATAATTTCCTCTTCAGACAGAGGGGATTCAAACCAAGATTGGTAAGTGATAATGGTATTCCAGTTACTAATAAATGCTAATTAGTTTTAAATCAGCTAAACCAATTATTGAGAAGAGAACAATGGGAATAATACTTTGTGCCTCACAGGGATGAGGGAAGAACAGTATGGAGGCGGGGGGAAACAAGGGAGAGGGAGAATGAAAGGAGAGGGAGATGGAGAGGGAAGTAGTGTCTGGATCAAGGGACAAGTTTGTCTGAAGTAAATTTTCTAAATTTGGCTTGTAAGTTATGGCTGTTGGTTTTCTGGGCTTTATTGTTTAGTTTTTGATTTTTTTCCTATTTGAATACCAATTGAAATTAAAAACTCAAGCAAATCAGCATGGCAATTGAGACACATGTATTTCACTTCTAAGGAAAGTGTTATACACACACCCAGAAATGTGAATAGTCCTGGGAACTGGATCAGAGACCAGGAAATTTCACAACCACTGCCTTAGTCTCCCTCTGGCTTGCTGAATTATGCACCTCTGCTTGTGCTCTAGTTTCATCAGGAGGTGTGATAAAAGCTTCCCTTCCAACAAATGCCCACTAGGCTACTGTGAAAAGTGGGACCTTCCTTGAAGCACGTGTCTGAAAGAAGGCCACCATGGCAGCCGTTGGCTTCTGCTATTCATGCCTATTAGGCATTTTAAAAGTACATTTACTGGACAAGGTTCTCCGGAGACTGAGGTGGAGTTCAGTGCAGATTACAGGAGACCTTTGGCAGGATCTAGCACTAGAACAGGGTATTTCTCAATGTTCCTAAGCATCCCAAGAGCTTTGCCATTGAAAACACAGATATGTTTAGGTGATTGTTGGACAAGCAGATTTCTGCAGCACTTTCTTAGGCTTGGGTGCCTAAACTCCCCCTGAGTCCCACTCTTAGGAGAGATAGTAGTGTCTGGATCTCACCCTCTTTTATGAGTTCCTCCCTAAGGCAGGGCAGTCATGGCCATGGCTGCGTGTGCATGGATTTGCTCGTGCAAACATGAATCATGTAGCCAGACTTGGGCAAACCACTCTGTGCCATCAGTGTTCCTCAGCTGTGGTTGCAGGAATTGTTGTGTAGCTTGGTACCGTGTGAATGCTCTCTTTAGCAATATCCTCTCCATTCTGCTGTTTGCCTCGCAGTTGTTTCATTGTTTTTTTTATAGTGCTTTTATTTTCCCTTTCCCTATAAACTTCTCTACTATGGGATGTAGTTTGAACTATAGTTTAGTGTCTTTTATACTTAGAGCTGTTCAGCACCTTAGACTTTTAAGACCTGCTGTTGAATAAGGCTATGAACTGCATTTATAGACTACAGTCATGTTATATTCAACAATTTCCTCCCATTCCCAGGAGTGCAGCAAACACTTTTGTTGCAGAGGCTGGAGGTAACAATAGACTTCTCCCCCAAGAAACCAGGAGGCTCTCCTGTGTGCGTAAATGAGTGAAAATCAGGATTTTTCCTGCAATGCCTCTCTCAGGACTGCTAGCGACTCATAGCTTTCTGTACCATTCCCTGCACTCCACGCCCATCTGTCCATCCCAAACAACTCATTTCCCAGCTCTTTACTTGCCATGAATGACTCAAGGCTCTTCCTGTCGCAGTGGGAGAACTTGAGCACTCAATATGAGCGATCAGCAAGCTTCGTTTATTGATTAGCGTTCAGCATACTTATACAGTTCTTAATGAGATCATACATATTCTGTAACCTAACTAATTAATTGGTCACTATCCTAAATGTCAACCCCTCCCCTAGTTCCTCATTCTTGATTGCTTACTCCCTTAAGTTACCATGCCTTAGCTGACCGTAAGAAAGCTGTTATCGTATAGCAGCTGCAGTCAAGGACAGTGTGTCCTTACCACCCCAGCACTTCAGACTAACAGAGTCCGATGTTTCCCAAAATCCTGGTCAGCCATCTACAGTATGTCTATGTGACCCTTGTCAGCTAACCAATCCTCGACACTTCCCAGGCTACATTTGGTGAATACTGCTCTAGTTACCACCTGGTCCTGAAAGTGCCTATTAAGTTTGGCTTCTTCATATATAATAAATTATTTTTCAATAAAAGACAGGAATGATAAAGTAAGCAGGTGGTCCTGCAGAGAGACATAGATAAATTAGACAGCTGGGAAATCACCAACTGTATGAATTTTAACAAGGGCAAGTCCTGGACTTTGCACCTGGGACACAGCAACCCTGGGCACACACACAGACTGGGGAATGAGAGGCTGGAGAGCAGCCCTGTGGAGAAGGACCTGGGGGTTATGGTTGATGGCAAGTTGAACGTGAGCCAACAGTGTGCCCTGACTGTCAAGAGGGCCAACTGTGTCCTGGGGTGCATCAAGCACAGCATGGCGAGCCAGTTGAGGGAGGTGATCGTCCTGCTCTACTCTGCACTGGTGTGGCCTCACCTTGAGTACTGGGTGCGGTTTTGGGTGCCACAGTATGAAAACGATACCAAGCTCCTAGAGAGTGTCCAGAGGAGGGCCATAAAATTGGTGAAGGGCTTAGAGGGGAAGCTATATGAGGAGAAGCTGAAGTTGCTTCATTTGTTCAGCCTGGAGACGAGGAGACTGAGAGGAGATCTCATTGTGGTCTGTAACTTCCTCACAAGGGGAAGAGGAGGGGCAGGCGCTGAACTCTTCTCTCTGGCGACCAACAATAGAACCAGATGAAATGGCAGGAAGATGTGACAGGTTTAGGTTGGCCATTAGGAAAAGGTTCTTCACCCAGAGGGTGGTGGAGCACTGGAACAGGCTCCCCAGGGAGGTTGTCATGGCACCAAGCCTGACAATATTCAAGAAGCATTTGGACAAAGTCCTCAGACACATAGTTTGAATCTTGGGATTGTCCTATGCTAGGGCAAGAGTTGGACTCGATGATCCTTGTGGGTCCCTTCCAACTCACAGCATTCTATGATTCTATGAATTTTAGAGAAAGAGAAGGAGACAACAGCTGATAGAGCCGTAAAGTGCAAAAGCAATTATAGTTAGAGTTAGTCAGTTTAGAGGTGGTTGTAAATGATGAAAAGCTGTCATTTGAAACACCTCAGGTTTGGCCAGCTTCTGCTGAAGGTCTGGTAGTAGTCCAGCAGATCCCTGTCCCATTTGCCAAGCCAACAACTCTTCTCTGGGGACCATACATGTCTAAGCAGGTCTAGTCTGGATCTGGAGCTCTGGAAGCAAAGTTTCTCATCCTTTTGGCAATACCCTGTCAAATGTATCTGGAAGCAGGGACCGTTTCTTCTCTCTCAGCTTCTCTGATTGGCTTCAAGGTCCACCCAGATTCTGGCTTGTAGGAGATTTTGGACTTTTTTTCCAATTCAAATTGATTTTGAGTAATAAGTATGTGAAAATGAAGTGCCTGTTGATAAAGAAATACTCAGCTCCAGAAGGAGGAACAAAAATCTGTGGCTAAAAAATTGATGAGATTTAACCATTGTGGGCTGAGATGTGTGTGTCTCACTTTGGCTTTTGGTGGCTATTGAGGGACAGGAATTAATAAAAGCTTTCCTATCTTGTATGCATAGCAGTACTAAAAACCAAAGTAGTGAAAGAGAAGCTTTGAGAGGTTTCTGGTGGGTTATCAGGGCCTGGGGAGCTCTGCTGTGTTGGTGTGACTCTCTCCCAGCACTGCCTTCAGACACCTTCCTCCCATCTAAGAGGCTTCTCCACTCTCAGAGAGAAGGTGGAGCCCACGCTAAAGCAGGTCATCTAATAAATACTCAATCTATTTCATTCCTAGGTAATTGAGGACTTCTGAAAGATGGAGAAAGCAAAACAGACCAAGATGCCAAAAAGGCACCCCCCTAATACAGGGCTCAGTGATTAAAGTGCTCAGAGGACTGTTGTACTGCAATAAGATGTCCTTGTGTAGCTATTTCCGGCTAAACCTTTCAGAAAAAGATAAGATGTTTCCCCAAGTGAGGGCAATCTTAATGCAGAAAAAAGGTCACTGGGTATTTTCTGCAGATGACAAATCTAGATTCTTGGCAGAATTTAGGTAGTAACCACACCTTGTCTGTGACTTGTCCAGTGGAATAGAGTAGGAAAACAGAATTCATTTTCTGCTGCAAATAAAGTCATCATTCAGCTGCTCACCCCGGAAGCTCTCGGTCAAGAAGCTAACAGGCCTGCTTGTTACAGAATATATTTACATTTTAACTACAGTAATAAAATTCCCATAGCAGGACTTCAGTGAAAGCATGGTTCTGCTTCAGCTCTTGTATGATGTCAGACTCTGTGGGCAGACTTGAGGCACTGTTCACATAGCACGTACCCGAGCACGTGCCAGGGCACACAAATTGGTGTGCAGAAAAAAATCTACATGGTCTGCACTCTATTACTATTTTCTGCTTTGGGAGACAAAACACTTAATGAAAAATTAACTTGCTTTTATGGTAATATATACGTTAAAGAATAAAAAGCAATTTATGTTCTATTTACATTTTTTCATTCCTGTCCCTAGTGTATGTTCTGTGTATTCATCTGCTACCTCCTACGAAAACAAGATTTAATTATGCTACTGTTAGTGTCTACAATGCTAAATTCCAACTGAACTTCATCACAGTCTCTGGCTTATGATCTGAGGGAGGAACGAAGTGACTCACCTTTTTTCACTAGGGTGAATAAACTCATCTCCAGAAGATAAAATTTCACCCAGACAATTTCCCATCCCTTGAACCAATCTAATGCATTTTCAAGTAGAGAAAATTTGCTAAAAATTGAGCAAAGTCTGAAACTTTTTCTCCCTGAGCAACCTGG
>NW_010314054.1:14931-42459 GCF_000700745.2 Antrostomus carolinensis
CTAAGAGAAAGGACACAGGGACAATTTTGATTATGCATGTTGGCTGATCGCATTGAGCAGGCACAAAAGGCATGTGTACTCCAGAGTACCAGCTGTCTGCACATAGATCTTAGGACCCTTCTTCCCTTTTAATTCCTCACAGATCGAGAGGAATAATTGCACTTGTATTGCAGCGTATCAAATCCCTCTCCTTTCTTTGCTTTTCACTGCCTTGTCTTTTGCCTTGCTCTACCTTGCCTTTGCCTTTCCTCATCGCAGTTCAATTTTATGGTTAGTGTAAAATTGTTGTCAAAAAAGTTTTAATTTAAGAGTAATTATTTTGTAAAAATAATACCCGCATGTATTTGCTCTGTCTCAAGGGCTTCTCTAAGAAATTAACTCAAATTATAAGCAGAACTCTTGTTGTTTTGCTAGCAGTCAGCCATCTAAGTACTTTTCTTGTACTTGCATTTTCCCTGGTTTGTCCATTTTCAATAGAGTTTAATAAAGTCTCCATGGACTGTGTGAAGCTGCTGTTTGCATTATGCAGTTCTGGTGCCTTAAGTGATTTTGCATCTACTTAAAGCAATCCAGAAACTGAAAATGGTGGAGAAATTGTGGGTGGTGATGACCCTGGAAATCAATTAGTGTTCCTTCCTACACATTTTCTTCCAAGATGTAATCAAAAAATCAGGAATGTCACCATCACTGGTAAATCAGTGTACAGCTAGAAATTACTTTCTGGGACATGAAACATCATAACTACACTTTTTGCAGTGGATGCTTTTCTACTATTTCTTGGAGTGAGTCCTGGCTGGCAATGGAGGTCTGGGCTGGGACTTTCCCTCAGGTGATACATGTGAAGGAGCCTCATACAGCAGTACACAGAGATAATCAGTCCCCAAAGCAACAAACAGCTGCCAAGGAAGAAAAGTCGGCAGGCATCATTTTCTCTTTTATAAAGAGCTGATGTAGAAAAGGGAGTAGAGGATAATCTGCAGTTATAGCAGATTTTTCTAACACAGTGTGGGGGTTGCGCCTTTTGCAAGTTAAAAAGTAGCACACTTAAAGGCGGTCAAGTGAACAAGGGGACTTGAGCTCTCTGAAGAGTACAGGCAATGTGAAAAAGCAAGCTGGCACCACACCAGAAAGGTGAACAAGATTTCTTGACTCCAAAGAAACTGATCCCTGGGCAACCCCTTCTAAAGTGCTGACGTTGCAAGTGTCTCTGCCTTGGGGAGGGGATGGTGGTGCATGGTGATGCTGACACATGCCTGGAAAATGGCATTCAGCATCCACACCTTGTCCTAAGGAAAGTGGTGGCCTAATGCACAGGTCCCAAACACCAGTGTTTTGATCCCTGGTACAGTAAGGGTTAAGGAAAACTCATTTACAAGAGGTTTCACTTTCTCTGACCTTCTGTAAGACACTGCTCTGAACCCAAACTTCCTTAGAGGGGAAAAGAAAAATGGGCTTTTGCCAAGGTGAGTGCTTCAAAGAGAAGCACTTTGTTGGCAATACACAATGCAGTAATGAAGTATAGAACTGTCATTATAGGCTGTAGCCTACAGTGGGTAAATCACCTGCTACAACCTGCTACAAAGACTGTCATGAAGTGACCTGCCAAGACTTGCCTGCCAGCCAGTGTGCAGATGCCTCTGCCTTTTTGTTTTCTCCTGACAGCTTTTATTCTGTGACTAAAAAGGATTTTAGCATGTACTCTGTGCTGCTGATCTTCCTCTTACTGGGTTTGTTCTGACACCTGTACCCAGCAGCTGTGGCCCTCCTGGTCTCAGATCCTTGAGAAATATTTTTGTTTCCCCAAACCTGCAACTTTCCATGTGAAGATCAGAGAGAAAAGGTAGCTAGACAAGGAGGTCAAAACAGAACAGGCTTTTCACTGTGGGACAGTGAAAAGTGTCTTTCCATGATTCCTTTATAACATGGGTAAAGCAATGCTGAGGAGAGCCTGCCCAACTGGTGAGGAACTTGGAGAAGTCTCCCTAAAGTTTTCTGCTGCCTCTGGGCTGCTGTACAGCTTGTTCAAATGAAGTTAATAAGTGATTTATACATTGAATTATGTTTATTTGAAAAGCTAGTGGGTTCAATTTTCAATGGAAAATCTCATTATCTATTTTTAATAATGCAACTATGAGTTTTGTTTAGAATGGTAACGTCGAGTTTAGTTATGTCACTCCAGTATATTTTCTCTGTCTCTTCTATTTATAATTTAGAAATCCTGAGCATGTCACATTTCTCCACAAGTCAACATACCCTGTTATTTGCCATTACTGAAAATAATATTTTGGCTACAACTGAGGTGGCAGCAATCCACTTCTTGTTAATGAAATGGAGTGATGCATATCTAGGAAGTGAGAATTAATAGCTCTGAAGAAAGCAAAGATTTGTCATCCCATAGTAGTAAACAGAACGAAATTTTGTTTCAACTGTTTACAAGGGGAAGCCTACAGGCTTAAATGGAATATTTTACTGGGTTTTTTATGGTGTTTTTTTATTTTTTTTTTTCTTTTTAGCAATTTGTCTTTTGCTTGTTCTGTTTCACACCATATTTCTCATTAGTATATTTTTATGTGCTGAATACTGTCTTCCCTCATGTAGGAAGAGACCCATCAAATAATATTTCCACTAATCACATCTGGATTTATTATTTTTCCTCTTTTCACAGATGCTTAGAGATAAGGATGAAAATAAATGGTTTGACATGATTTCTAACAAAACAGAAGAGACATGCCATGGCTGTCAAGGAAAGCGACAGCCACAGGCAAGATATACATTGCTTTGTTCTTCCCTTCAAAACCTTTGGTTCATCTCTAGCATTTCACTCCTGATTACATACCAGATAACTGTCTCACATGGGTTTTTTTTGGACAAGAAGGCCTCTCAAAAGACTGAGTTTTCCTTTTTGTATGGGAATCATATTGTCTGTATACAAAAGCACTGGACCAGCACCCAATTTCCAGGTTTGCTCCTAGTCGGTCCTGGGCTTTCTGTATGCTCTTGGATGTTATCACTCAGAAGAGGAATCATCTCTTTTAAGCCTAAACATTTAAATTTAGCTGTCACATCTGGTCTTCCCTCCAGAGCACATGGAGAGAGAAGGGGACTCCCGGAGGTGTCTACACTGGAGGAATTATCCCCCAAGTGTCTGTAGGTTTCCCACATTGCTACGAAGCCACACTGTGTCTGTACGGCTAATGCAACACTCAAACGCTTGGTTACGTGCCCTGGATCTTGTCTCCAGTCCCCCCATTTCTCACCTGTAAAATGATATAATAGTAGTTCCTTTTCTCAGCAAAGAGGTATAAGTCTGTAGGTTAGTGACTATCCAGACAATATGCTATTGGTTATTAGCCACAGGGCAGGAGGGTTACTCTGAACTCAGCAGTTTCAGCTGGGGAGAGCACTGGGATACTCTTGAGGTGTAATTTAGATTTTGTGGGCACCGTCTAACAAATCTTGCAGTTGCCCATGCAACCCACCAGCATCTGGGCAGACATTTCTGCAGTAGCCATCAACCTAAAGGCTTTTTTTTCTTGTGTTCTATCAGTCCATTAGGATTTCTTTGTGACTTCTGACAGCATCTGAACTGCTATTTCTTGAGGCCAGAGTTAGAGCATGACCAGGAGAAAACATCTCACGTTAGTCTTCCTCTCCTTGGGGAAACTCTCTTGATCAGTGTTGTTCACATAATGGCACCCTATTTATTTATTTGTGCTGATATTCCTAGAGGAAAACTGTTGCCCACTTGTATTAATGATGGTTGGATATCTTAAAGTAGATTTTTTAATTTATTTTTTTTTTTTAACATTATGTCCAAACTTAAATGTGTTTGGGTTTGTAAGGACATAGGCATTCTACCTGAATCCTATTCCTTTCTGTGATGCTGAGTTTCTTCTTTCCAGGCTGATAAGACTGTCAGGCAGATTTGTGTGTTAGGATAGCTCCAAGGTAAATTCCAGTCTTTCCCCTAAAGCATCGTTCTTCATCTCGAGGCAAAATCTACAAGCCTGGAATAGCCTACCCAGAGCATCAGGTCTCTGTCTCAGTGCAGTGAATCTTTTTTTTCTAATGACATTAAGACATATGGTGTACTAATCATGTTTTAAATAAGTAAAAAATGGCACATAGAAGTTATATAAGTCACCCAAGCTGGTGTTTGACTGTTACCCAGCAGTTGATTGAAATGCTTTCATTTTCTAGTTCTGAATTAATTACTTTCTTATTCACAGATGTAGATTTGTGTATTTTGTTCCTTAGTGGCATTTTCAGAAATTGGGGTGTTTTGTTTGGATACTAAACTGGTTTCATTTAGAAGGCATGAGGGTACAGTAATGAAAAGCTATTTCCTTAGGAGAACTGGTAGGTGAATGAAGAGAAGTTTTAAAAGGAGAGAAAGTGCTTAATATTCATGGACATATTTGAGTTGTCTTTTATCCTCTGCCAAAAAGAAGCCCATTCTTCTTGCCTTAATGGCATTTAGATTTACAAGTAGATTGCCCACTTAATTATCCAGGTATCATTTATTAGGCCACGAAAACACATTAACAAAAGATATTTGTAAAATCTTGTGGACAATGATTACCCTGAAATTAATTCTGAATTAAATTTTCTCATCTAGTATTACTTAACTGTTTTAAGAAATGTTTTATTTTGAAAGAAAAGCTCACTTTACAAGAAAAATGAGCAAAAGTAACACATTTTGTAACATTTCAAAGAACCACTGTTTTGCAACTTCAAGCCATGTAGCGACACAGGTACAGAGGACGTAACTATGGCAGTTCTGCAGAGAAAAGTGCTAGTAAAGTGTTAGTGTTCAGCTACCAAATAATAGCCTGAATTTTGAAATTAGGTGGTCTACATGTCCTTTTGGTTGGCTGCCTTTTACCAGGTGTTTTAGATTATTACCATTATATAATTAACACAAAAAACACAAAAACATTTTTTGAGACACTTTCGTCCAAAAAGTAAAGGAACAAGCCTTTTGCATAGTAGTTTAAACTCTAAATATAGGTATAACCTTACTCCCTGAGCCAGAGATGATGGAAAAGGGAAGGAAAACTGTTGCTGCAATGGGACTGGCTGGCTTCTCATGAAGGTGTAGCTTCTAATGCAGCCAAGGTCCTGTGCAGGGGAGTTGGTGAGCTCGTCCTCATAAGGCAAAGCAGCAGCTCTGGGACACAACTCAGGTATTACTAGGACACCTCTATTTCACCTGGGACAGGGAGAAGAAAGACTTAATCTCTCATTGCCTTTTCTGATGTTTGAAAATCTCCTGAGTCCTCTCTGCCATGACTATTGCTCGCCTTATTCCCCACCTAACCTGGGCACAGCAGCAGGCATTTTAGCCTTGCACTCTTCCCTTGCTTGCAAAGGGAGCAGAACTGGTTCCAACAAACTTGCTGTGTGGGTTTAGGGTAGAAAAGTCTGCATGTGGTGTCTGCACTGAAATCCAGGTTGTTCTACTGTGACTACACCTGGGAGTCCTAACCCTTAATTGCTGCTTAGTCAGTTAGTCCTCATTACACATCCTACATCATTTCAAGTGTCACTGTACAAATTTCAACAGTCATTTCCCATGGATAATGAAGGTTATACTAATTTATTATTTTAAAGGCTAGCTATTATTTGAGGGCAGATGTGGCAAGATGTGCCTGACAGTAGATTTCCTCCTTAATCTAGTGGAAAAAAACTTAGTGAAAGCCCAAAGCTAAAATAAGTCAGAAATTGTCAAGATAGAGTAGGTGCTGAAACACTGGAACAGTTTTCCTGGAATCGTGATAGATTTTCTGCCACTTGACAATGAGGATGGGACCCGTCTGATCAAGTCTTGACAGTGCTGACAGGTAAACAGAGCCATTCACCTTCTTTTCTCTCAAAAAACAATGGGGAGATACATGCATATTGGGGACACAGTTTGTGTCAGTCCAAATTGGGTAGTGAAAATAATGATTGAACTGTAAGATGAAAGTACCCTTTTTGCCCCACTGACTGTAAAGTTGTTTTTGGCCAACTGATTAATCCATGAACTTTTGTTCTGTAAGTACCACAAGTCAAATAAAATTAATTATACCCTAAATTTCTTCTTACCACACTGCCATAACTCAAGCTTGATGCATGGGTTTCATATGCAAAGGATAGTGCAAAGCTCTGATCCTGTTGTCATGAAGGAACTCAGACTGGATGATGGTCTTCCAGTGGGACAACCATCTGCAAGAGAAAAATCTGCACCAGGAATACTCTGAGATTTCTAGGAGAGGCAAAAGCTTAATAGTACAGCTGGAAAAATGGACAATATACAGAATAAGTCTTCAAACAATTATCACACTGGAAACTCTGAGTTAAACTTAATTCTCCTCCTGAATTAGGTTGTTCTAGGGAGCCGGGCTGTCAGTGTCCATGGAGCAAAGGAAGATGTTAGCAAGACGAAAAGGTTGTTGATTAAGATGAGCTGTGTCTGGGCTGTCGTTTGTGTATGTTCCCTGCTTTCAGAATAACTTTTACTGAACTGAGCAGGCAAAAAAACCCCAAAGCAGTTCTGCAAGGCATTTCCAGCAATCAACCTGCAAATTCTCATTTAAGTAGCCTCTGCTGAACACCTTTGCAGGTATATACTTTATTCAAAATATTTACATAACGTCACAGGATAGCAGGTTTGATTAGGAAGCTTTTGAAGAGCACAGCCATACATATAACTACTCAGTTTTGCTAGTCAACAACTTCTAGTGTGCAGACAATAATACAAATAGGAACTTGCTATATTTTTACTTAGATATTTCAGAGGGTTTATTTTAAATTGTATTGTAAGAGTCTTGACTATTACATGTTATTTCTCCATACTGCATAGAAAGAACTTCCCAGGGATTTTTATAGTAATTTGGCAGCTAAGCTCTGCAACGTAACTAGATCTCTCAAAAGACTGAATCATTATTCCCTGCTAATGATTCTTAATTTTCTTTTCAGAGGAAATAAAATTAATAGTGAAAATCATTCTTTATGAAATTACATTTGTAATAAAGTGGGACACAGAACTTTTTTTTTTTCTTTTTTTTTTGCAAACTACTTGTTAACATTCAGGCCTCTGAAAAGAGTAAGGATATCTATATGGTCTTTGCTATTCCTCATTTCTTAATGATTTGTCCAGGGTTGAGGCAAAGGAATAACTCTTACTCATTTCTCCCTTCTGTTTCCTTTTGCTGAGAAGATTGTAGTGTGTCCTCCAAGAGGAAATATAGTTTCTGGACTGCTAAAGCCATAGGCAAAATAAAAGGGAAAGACAGAGTGAGAGGGAAAACTATGCTCTCAAGGAAAGCTTCAAGAAACATCATAAGCACTGAAGTCTTATGTTGTTATGTGGGAAACAATACTTAGGACTTCATGCAGACTTCTGGAGTTTTTCTGAGTTGCAGCAGTCACAGTTAGGGCATAAGAAGAAGAAAGGTGTTTGGCAGGGTCAGACCAGGGTCCCCTCCAGTTCTGCCGCCTGCCTTACTGCCTTACTGTTCTCCCGGGCGTGATCCTGGGAGAACACCTAAGCCCACCTTCTGTGGGGTGTTCCCTTCTACTCCCAGCACCCACAAAGGTTGGATTAGGGATGCTGGAAGCTACATCCTTGCCTATTCCCTTTACTACCTGTTTATGGTCCTGTGGTCCAAATTTGTCCAAACCGTTTTGGAGCCTGCTGGTGTTGCCTGCCTCCTTCCCAGGGCAGCGTATTCCAGAAGCTCACTATCCATTGCTTAAAAAAAATACAGTCTGTTGTCCCCTTTAGGCTGGTCTACTCATTTCCTAAGTGACCTCTTGTTCTAGGATTGCAGGGTTTGGTGAATAACAGTCCCGCATTCACCTTATACATCACCTTGAAGTTTTTTGTGAACCTCTGTCACACCCTTTCTCAGTTTTTTCCTTGGTTGACACCAAGAACACATCAGCTCTGCATGCATGTGTGCTGTTGCACCCTGTAACACCCTGCCTGAATTGGGTAGTATTGCTGGAGCTGTGCCTGCACACTGGCAGCTTTGTGAAGGTGTCATTTGCAAGGAACTCAGGTCCCCCTGTTCCCTTTGCAGTCAGGTAAATGTAGGGGTGTCACGAAGTCTCTGCTGTTCTTCTGCCCCTCAAGCAGATCTGTAGGCTTCTGCATTGTCATCTTTCCTGGAGCAGCTCTTTTCCCTCCTGAGAAGCAGTTTGGTCTAAGATCCTAAAATTCAATAGGACTGATTTCAAAGCAGCACGTGGCTCATGTCAGCAGTAGACCAGTGAGCAGTTGCAGCAGTGCTCAGTGACAGCTGTCTAGAACAAAAGCTCCATGGGAAAAAACTTGTTTCAGATGAGCAGCAGAGCCCCCCTGCTTTGGGTCCTCTTGCAGTAACGGTACCTCCTTGGCTCTTCCCCTCCTTGCTCCCCTATTCCCCATAGGATGTCCATACCAAGAAGGAGGCAACAGAGCTGGAACTGGTCCAGAGGGACCAGGGTCCCACCAGTGGGTGGGTAGGTGGGCACTGACAGGCTGGCCAGGTGCTGCCAGGCAGCACAAGTTCAGGCTGTGTGCTGTCAACAGAGACGCAAATCTGATTTTGCCTCTGCCTGCCTGTGGGTTTTTAGCAAGCGCTTTGTGTCCTTGAGACTCCCACTCTCCTAAACTTTGCTCCTAATGAGCAAGTTCAGTAGGTCCTGGAGAGGGAATGGGAGAGAGGACAATGGCCAGACCAACAAATTACGCAGTTTCAAAATTGAATTTCCTTCGGAAATCAAGGTATTAACAGAAAACAGTGAGCAATCTGGGCTAGCAAGGTATTACTCTTTGTCCACAGAAAACTACACCAAGAGCCATCTCCCATCTGTCACTCTCCAGGCCACATCAGAGTGCCTTCCTGCAGGTCAGAGCTGTCTCTTCACAGTTATTATCGCAGTCTTTGTCAGACCTTTTGAAGGAGAACAGCGTAGCTTGTGCTTTTCAGGGATCACTCCCTCTAATGAAATATCCTGGAAAGCTCCATAAACACTGCATGGGAAACTGCAGCATGCTCTGTCAAATATGATAAGGCCCTGTGTATGCCTTTCCCTCGGGGCTCTCAGTTTGTATGAGGCACAGGGCACTCTGTCAAGATTCATGCTGGCTTTCATCTTTGGCTACGCATAAGCAGTGTGACTTCATATGTGAATGTATGGTCCTAAATTTCTTGGGCAGAGTAGCATCACTGGGATGTATTCCAATGAAACACCTAGAGCTGGATACTCACACCCAGGCATTTGCCAGAAGTGATTTGTGGTGTCTGACAGCTTTTACAGGACACAAGGGATGAAAGCATGTTGGGAAGCCCTGTGGGCAGTCAGCTTATCTGCTGTGCTGCCCAGTGACCTCCTTAGTAAATGGACAGTATTAATGCGTCTTCTCTAAGGCACCTCTGAATATACAGATGGATAAAAACAAAACCTGCTGAGTAGACAAGTAAAAAAAATCTGTTCCACATATATAGTGTTTTGTAAAGAGCTCTGTCTCTTAAGACTTGGGAGAGGACAGGTAGCCACAGGACAAGGGTAGGGCTTTATGTTGATAATTTGTTTAACTTCATGTATTAAGACATGAGATATACACTATGGCTTCACTGGTGTGTGAAAGGGTCAACTTCCGGTTCTAATAAGCTTCAAAGAATTATGGCTGCTAAAGAGCTTGCTTTCATTGAAGAGACCAAGAGAACAATATGGTGGAGTGCTCTAGTGCCTGCCAAGAGGGATATTCATGGACTCCGCACACGATTCAATGTGAATTCTACTGGAGACCTTTATTATTGGTTACATGATCACTTATATACTCCTAAGCTGCTAACACACACACACACGCACACACACACACACACACACACACACATAAAACTCTTAATTGGCTAAAAGCTACTGTTCACACACCTGGTTACAACACTTGATTGGATAAATCCACCTGTTCATGAGGCATTCTTTTTACTTCTGACTAGTTAAAATAAGAAGTTTTCTTATCTTGTTTTTCTTGCATACTTTCTCACGAATCACATTCTCTTGTGTTTTCTCACTCAAAATCAGGGCTTAATTGCCCAAGACCTAAGCCACTTGCAGCTTGGGCTCTTAAAGCGACAACAAGTGCCCATTTAACCAGGCTAGAAATATAGTGATTTTCCAACATAGGTTTCTACAGCCTCCACTACATGATTAATCTCAAAAGCTGTTTGAGTCTCTAAGCTATGCAGTAGGAGCGACAAGAAAGCTTCTTTCTCATTGCAGCTTCAAATTCCCTCCCTTCACCCTGCCGCTTCCTCGCTCCTCCCTGAAATAGCTCACACTCAGCAACATTTTGAAATTATCAGAATGCAAAAAATGTAACTTCAGTATTGAAGAGTTATACTCTTCACTGTTTATTAGAAAACAGGTAACTAAAGCAAATCTTTAATAAGTACCTTATAGTGGGTCCCTCAGGGCTCTAATTTCTATGAGAACTCAGCACTCAAATTCACTGGAAGTGAGATTATTTCTTTCAGATAAGATGAAGGTAACACTGCTTTCACAGAAAGAGCATAGAGAGTACTTCACTGAAGTTTGTGCAGTTAAGTAAATTATATCAGTTCTTAAAAATAGCCCTGAGGGTCATACTATTATTTTCGCACATTGAGCAGCTGTCTTAAGTCAATTTAATCAGCGAATTCTATGTTCTTTGGCTTGATCATGACCCGAACTCTTTTAATTAATTAGCCTAATTCTGTTCTTCAAAGCAGAGGAAATGAGGCACATCTTGAGTGAAATAATTATTACCTGACAGGTCCCATTAGAAAAAAATCCTGATTTCAGGTAGGACAGGTAAACCCAAGACCTCTTCTTTTTTTCCACACACTTAGAAGCTGAGCGCCTAGCTGCAGGTATGCCCCATCAGGGGACAGCTGCTCTCACCCCATTAGGTCGGGTAGATTTATGGCAGTTACTGCTCATAGTCACTGTCTTTTTCCCTTCCTTACATTTCTCAGCCTCCCAAAACAACAGAAGGGAAATAGAAATTTTACATCTGCTGGGATTTTTGGCACTCATTTGTGATAGTAATACCTATTTTTTACAATCAAACCATATTTCTCTTTTTTAAGGTAAAATTTAACATTTTTGTCTATGTTCACATTAACAAGTAGCTCAGGGCAATAAGAATAAATCCATGAATTCAGACATTGATGCTGAGGGTCTGACCTCTACTTCTTCATCAGTCTGATGGACCTACTTTGGCCTATTCCCAAAGGCTCTGATGCCAATCCCCCACCCCACATGTGGGTCAGAGCTGGGATCAGTCTCTGATTCAGCCTCTTATGTTCTCATTAGGGACTGGAGCTCAGCTGATGACTGCCTGGAATAGAGGCACTAATCTAGTTCTATGGACCAAACCACCTTGAGGACTGAACCCACACCCACCATGAGTGTTCATGATCAGGAGATTTGCCCCAGAATGGCTCCATTGCTCTAGACCACAAAGTGAATATGGACTTGGCCTTTCTCTCCTTGCAGATGCTTTCTCCATACCTGTGCAGTGCTTCTAACCAGATGCTCTTTGCTTCTGCCCTCACCAGTCCACACTCCCATGTTTCCCCAGACATATCTCTGACATGGTTCCCATGGGAGTGTTGGGGCTGGGGATATAATTTCTGCAAACAGACCAGCTCAGCATTCCTCTACACCAGATAAAAAAGGGTTGAAAACACAACTCCAAATTATTACAAAGTGGAAAATGAGGAATGATTCATTTAACACTCAGCACTGAAAGCAGTGACTCAGCTGAGAGGGAACAATGAGAGTTTGTCCGCACTTCTCCAGTATTGGAACAAAATGGTATTTGCTCTCTTGACTATGGCAGTATTTCCATTTTCAACCCTACATTCAATCGATGTTTTTGCCTTGATTCGCAGCTGGGGCACTCTTTTTTTTTTCCCCCCCTCCCCCTTCCTTTCAATAGCCTCCAGTTAGCTAATAAAAGAGAGTCACCTACGCTGAGCTGTTTATTGTCATCTGCTCCCTGTACTGGCAGGATGGCGGTGAGCAGGGGATGGCTGATTCAGTGTTAATTAGACCTTTCCCACGCAGCAGGTTTCCCAAGTGCTGCAGTTACGATTGACACTCTCAAATAAAAGCCCAGACAGGAGCCATAGCTACAAAATACTCACAAAACAGCAATTCTTTAACCCCGCCTTTTTGCTTTTCTCTTCCAAGAGCATGCCCATGCTGGGGTGGTCTCACAAGGTAGCAGTACTGCTCTAATAGAGCTCCCCCACACCAGGGAGCCCTGCTCTGGGCTGCCAATGTACCCTCCTCCTTCCCTGCCCCCTCCACAATGGTTCCTGGTTTCTACCTTTTCTTCCTTTCTTCCTAGCAGTCATTTCTTGAGTAAGGATAAGTAAGATACATTGTTCCTGCATCTGTTTCCATATGGATGACCAAATGGACTGTTGTTAGCAAATTTGGATGGGACACTGTGATCACATTGCAAAACCAATCACCTCTTCCCATTCATTAAGCATGAGGAAAAATAAAAGTTAAATCTTTTTCTGAGGAGCCTGAGATATACCCAGAAAAGCTTCTGACAGCCAGAATCCTGGCTTGTACAAGAGAACAAGTTTCTCTAGCTGGCCTGTTTCACCAGATGAGTGAGATTTGTTTTCTCAACCATTTAATACCACTCACAGATCACTGGGTCAAACCTTCAGAGAATCCAAAACAGTCTTTGCTGCTGGTGGCAGCTTATGACCCAACTGGATGGTAGCAAGAAGACTGGGACACGTTCAGTTTATTTTTTTTTTCTCTGTGCAATGATCCTTGCTTTACCTACACCACATCAAGAAAAAGCACCCTCTACAATTCTTTGATGATGTTTCCAATGCTGTCATTGCTGATTTTATTCACCTTCTCTTCTGTGAAGATCCTTGAGGGATTTTTTCTTACCATGAGAAGAATGGTGGGTGATGGTTTTGCCATTTCAGTGGTTAGTAAAGGTGAAATCGTAAATCCTACCTTTCAGCATTTAGTAAAACCTTTTATTCATGTTTAATGGTTTGTTGAAGGCCACAGACTCTATTCCCACCGTCACACATATTGATCATAAAATTAAAGGTAAAATGTATGCCCTGATCCATTGTCATAAATTAGGGCCTGATTATTTGAGCTCCAGTGGTCCATAAAACCCAGTGCCTCAAAGGACCATTGCTGTTATCTTCCAGAACTTTGTTTTTACAGATAGTTTGTGCTAATCTCTGTCTTCTCAAGGGACACCTGTGATGAAAGAAGGATCTTTAGGATAAGGTATATGGACCTGGCAGTCACTAGCTACTTGTTTAGACAATCTATCCTAGGCATTTAGATCTCCTAAAACAACAGATAAAGACTATTTTTCCTTTCCAGATACACCGATTTATTTTGTGCAGTAGCTTTAACAGCTCTGCCTGAAACACATAGGGCATAAAAGTGTGAATAGTGCATTTCCTCTGTGTTTGCCTTAATTCCTTGATGAAGGAAATCTGAATGTAATGGATGAGATATGTCAGGAAGAGCCTGACTTTTAAATTGGGGCTGGGAACAGGATCTGTTCTCCTAAAATGAATGAAGCTGGATTGTAGTGATGAAGAAGGTTCTCCCAGCCTCTCCACAGCCCTCTGCTCAAGACAGACTCATGGTTTTCTTGGGTTAAACATGCCCATGTCTCCCATCCCTACCACAAGCGGGAGCATCTTGGAAGCACAGCAGGGAGTTGCCTAAAGGTTTTATAATTTTTAGTTTGCTTTGACCTTCTCTGGCAGTGATCAGAGTGCTCCATGAGAGGAATAGGAGAGGGGAGGAGAGACAGTGTGGTGGGTTGACTTCAACTGCCACTAGATGCCCACCAAGCTGCTTTATCACTCCCCATCCTCAATAGGACAAGGGGAGAAAATTAGATTAAAACCTTGTGGGTCAAGATAAAGCCAGTTTAATGAAAAAAAGCAAAAGCTACATGTAGAAGCAATGCAAGAAAAAAAAAAATATTTTCTACTTCCTGCTAACAGACAATGTCCGTCCGCCTCCCGGGAAGTAGGGCCTCAGTACACATAGTGGTTGGTTCAGAAGACAAACACCTTAATAACAAACATCCCCCCTCCCCCCACTTAGCTGTTATTGTTGAGCAGATGTCATACGCTCTGAACTATCCCTTTGGCTGGTTTGGGTCAGTTGTCCTAGCTATGTCCCCTCTCAGCATCTTGTCTACCTCCAGCTGACTGGTCTTTGGGGTCAAGAAGGGCTGGAGAGACAACCTTGATGCTGTGCAAGAACTGCTCAGCAGTATCTAAAACACTGGTGTGAGATCAACACCACTCTAGCTACCAATGCAAAGCGCAGCACTGTAGGGGCTGTGATGGGGAAAGCCAGCTCCATCCCAGCCAGGCCCAGTAGAGGCGGCAGAGCAGCAAGTTTGCATCTCTCTGTCCACCAGTCATGGACAAGGCAGCTCAGTTAAACGCCAAGTCCCTGCCAGCTGCACCTGCCTGCCCACCACAGCAGAGACACCTAGGAGCCAGCTTTGCCCAAGGGGTTTCCAAATCCATGGGATACAGACCTTTTGAGCTGGTGGGCTCCAAAATGGTCAGGATGCCCCACACAGCTTTGTGCCCTGTCCCTAATACCTGGCACGAGGCTGGGTGTTTCCAGTCCTGCCCTTGCTGACGAGGATGGTGCCCACCGTGCCACATGGCAGGAGAGTGAGCAGGAAATGCAAATGTCAGAAATGTTCCCTTACACTCTCCTGTTTTGCAGGTGCCACACTAAATATGTCTCCTCCATTTAGCAAATACACCTCCTGAGCTTTGAAAAGAACCCAGTCAAGCCTTGATTGTCTGAAACTGTTTCCTTTGCAAGTCATTCCCTTCTAGTCATCAGAAAATTATTACTTTAAATCATACTGTTTCCACAAGTTTGAATATATATTTTTTAAAAGGTATAAGAAAGAACTCTATTATAGTTCCCAGACTTCATAATGATTTCAATTTATTGCGATTTAACTTTCAAATAAGTCTTCCTGGAAGAGAGAATAGTCTTGGTGTTGCAGAAACAGATCCTGGCTGAATGCATTATAATCACAAATGCTTTTTCATGTAAGCAAAAGAGTATATATCATCTCAATGGATCTCTGGTTTCAATTTGAAAGGAAAATAGATAGTCTGGTCCCAAGCTGTGTTCAAAGAAGAAGGATGTGTGAGCTAGCTATGGCAAAGACATTAAAGAGAACTGCTATCATTCTGAGATTTGTCCGCTCATCTTTCACTTATGCACAGTGTTATTTATCATTCAGTTTTCATAAGAAGCTGCTATGTATTAATCTGTCCTAAAGTTTCATGTTAGCTGTCACTTAGTAAACACTAAAAATAAACACTGATTTTAAAAAAATTAAAATAGTGTATCATAGAATCACAGAATCATAGAATGGTTAGGACTGGAAGATCATCTTAAAGATCATCTAGTTCCAACCCCCTTGCCATGAGCAAGGACATCTTGACACGTTGCTCAAAGCCTCGTCCAGCCTGGCCTTGAACACTTCCAGGGAGGGGGCATCCACAGCTTCTCTGGGCAACCTGTCTCAGTGTCTCATCACCCTCACAGGAAAGAATTTCTTCCTAATATCTAATCCAATTGTCCTCTTCCAGTTTACCCTTATCCTATCACTATGCACCCTTGTAAAAAGTCCCTCCCCAGCTTTCTTGTAGGCCTCTTCAGGTACTGGAAGGCTGCTATAAGGTCTCCCCGGAGCCTTCTCTTCTCCAGGCTGAACAGCCCCAACTCTCTCAGCCTGTCCTCATAGGAGAGGTGCTCCAGCCCTTGGATCATCCTTGTGGCCTCCTCCGAACTCGTTCTAACAGGTCCTTGTCTTTCTTGTGTTGGGGGCTCCAGAACTGGACACAGTACTCCAGGTGGGGCCTTATGAGAGTGGAGTAGAGGGGGAGAATCACTTCCCTCGATCTGCTGGCCACGCTTCGCTTGTGCAGCCTCGGATACGGTTGGCATCTGGGCTGTGACTGTACATTGCCGGCTCATGTTGAGCTTCTCATCCATCAGGACCCTCAAATCCTTCTCCTCAGGGCTGCTCTCAATCCATTCTCTGCCCAGCCTGTATTTGTACTTAGGGTTGTTCTGACCCAGGTGCAAGACCTTGCATTTGGTCCTGTTGAACTCCATGAGTTTTGCATGGGCCCACCTCTCAAGGTTGTTAAAGTCCCTCTGGATGGCATCCAGAATAAATACTCTTTACTAGAATAAACATAGCCTGAGGGCTCCAGAGATCCAGGTGGATCTAAATCTGTAGAGAACAAGAAGTGCAAAATCTGAGCATACAAAGAGTTTCTGATTCTATTGTAAGTTGATTGTGTGAGACAAGGTGTTCCTCTTAGATGCTTAGCTCTTGGCTATCAGTCCTTGTGTCAGAATCCCAGCTTTCAGTATCAAAAATGGTTTCAAGATTCATAGCTGTTGGAAAAAGCCTGAAAGATTAGGTGCATCTGAAGTATGCTAGAGATCAGGAAGGAAAGCAAACTAAACTTGTTTTTAGAAGTCTCCTGATCTGGAGGAAATTAATTCACTACTCTAAATGTATTTGATGCTAGCAGTGCTCTTATTTGGAATTAAATGTAACTGAATGAGTGGGAAAAAATTACTCTTAATATTAATTGTTTGATATTTCAAAGTTATTTATTCCAAACTAGAATTTAAAACATTCCTGAAAGTCCTGTGATGTGAAAGGATAGTCATTAAATCAGATCTGGAGGACTTGTCAAGTCTCAGCTGGGTCCATCTTAACGAATGAGAAAAGCAAAGACACATGCCCAGTAGCACTGGTGTCAGTTCTCACCACTGTTTCATTCCCTCTATGAATCATCCTTCCAGCTGCAGTTGGAAAAGATAATATGTTTATTTAACCCTCTGTCATAACTGTTTTTTATATTTTGTTCTATTAATCTGAGGCTGAGTAGTTCAGAGTTGAATTAAGATTATCATTATGAAATAGCATAAAACACTCTTGTGATTTATTCCTTGACAATGGACTTCCTCACCTAGGAAAGACCATCATTTCAGGGACCTCAATATAAATCTGACAGAGCTTTCCATTAGATTTGTGGGGACTGTTCTTGCAGCACCTTTCCAATGCAGTGGAACAGACTCCAAAGCAGGATGACATGATTTGCTACCCGTGGAAATTTTGCCATCATTAAAATGCTGAGAGCTGAACTCATCTTTCCTGTCACAGGTGATCAAGTAGCAATTAAAGATTTCTTTTGGATTGTGATTTAGCTTACTGGGGAGGAGGCCAGTCTCCCACAAGGGAAGTACCCATCAGCCCTGCCAGTGCCCTCCTACCATCCTCCTTCCAGTCCCTTTCACACCTTCCATGTAGCTGCTGTCACAAATCACAACATAACACCCACTTGAGGACCACAATCTGAAAATGGAAACCTTTAGCAACTGTCACTTTTGTCAGTGTAAAATAGATGGCCTCCACTGAGATAAGTATTTATAATTTTGTACAATGAAGTAGCCACCAATTAAGATTAACAGATTGGCAAAGGCTTCCCTTCCCCTGACTGGTAGCACTACTTCAGTCTGTTCAAAGGCTTTGTTCAAAATAAGAGAGAATAAAGGATGAAAAACAGAATGGCAAACAGACCCTGAGATTTATGAAACGTGACATTTTATTGTAAGTAATAAAGTCAACCTGCACATTTTGTTATCTAGGCAAATATTTTTAACTGTGTCAGTTTTGGTTGGGTCTACACAGGTTCTGGCTGACCACTTCTGTGAGACAGAGAATATATTTCTTCTGCTCATAATGCCCGCTTTTCATGTGAGTTATTATGCAATCATACTTTCAGCCATTTCCTTTAATGTGTTTAGTTACTTCTCTCACTATACAACAGGGGTCTTTTGCTTATTGGTGCATTATATTGCTGTCAAACTATACACATTGGTTGGTGTGATTTTTTTTTCTTTCAATTCTGTATTTTAATCAGCATTCCACATGTGTAATGTCAGTCCTTCAGCTGATACCAAAAAAAATTCCAGGATACCTTTGTTTTTCACAGTCTGTCAATCTCAGATCCAAAATTTCTGTTTAAGCCTTACAAATATTCAAGTGATATATGACTCTGTGGGTGTGTGAGTATGTATATAAATATATGTATAAAAACATTTCTCAATTCATAATCTGTAACAGTTTGGATTTATTCCCTAGCCTAATTCCCTATATCAGAGGAAATGTAATTCCAAGCTTTACCTGCAATGAGGCTAAAGTCTAAATATTTTTCATTGCATATGCCTTGCTTCACTGCTACATTTTTAAATTGGTGAAAAAAGCAAGTGAGAGAATATTAAATAGTCAGTGCAGGTTAACTTTTTACATTAATGTTCTTGCCTTTTACAAAGTCAGAAGCATGTATTTAAATGTAATATCGCTGCAGTGTTGGATGGAACAGACAGTTCTTTGAATGTCTCACTTTAATTTCACATAGACATCAAAGCTGCCACAGCGAGAAGGAAGGGTTAGATTCATCCAGTACCAGCATTCATCTGTCCTAAAGAGCATCATAGCTTAGCTGGTATTCATGGGTGCCCAAAGAACTTCAAAAAGCTGATTTGCTTGAGCTGATCACCCCACAAAGGATGCTGATAGCAGATGTGTACTGGGTGCACAGGAGAATTTGGGAAGTGAGTTTGTTATTTTTCCTTTATTGCATTCCTTTTTCCTTTCCTGTGACATAATTGTCCCTTAAACAATGTAGCTTTTTTTTTTTTTATTGGCCTCTAAGATTCCATATGCATATGTTATATTCCAATATCTTCCTTTCATTGTCTTTGGGATAAGGAAATTTTTATGCCTGCATTAGCATAGGACTCCGCACTGAGGAGTGTTGCGTGTGACCATGTACCCTATGGGTTCCAGGAGTCTGCCGAGGCTGCCCGGTGGGGGCTGTGCAATGGACTTATCAGCCCATAACATAGTCACCATCTGTATTCATACCTCTTGGAAAGCCCAAAATTTGTATTCTGGTCATTCAATCACTTGATGGGTGCATTCAGTTCCATTCCGCCAGGCTCCTTTTAGTCATTTTAATCCTGTAAAATCTTGTCATTTGCATTAGAAATTACAGCTACTTTTTTTTCACAGTCTCCTTGCATTTATTAACAAAATACATCTTGGTTTGTCCATAATCTTACTTGTTTTGCTAGCTGAAGAATTGTAGCTAAGTCCATCAGTCTCTTGATTCAAGTGCATTTAAAATTTTAGTACTTCCCATTTCTTTGTTGTCCATATTTCTATCCATTGATGTTGTTTTATCCCAAGGATCTTCTTTGCTAAAAGCACGTTTAGAGATTTCCCAGCCTACTCTTATGCTCATCCTGGTTTTACACTGTATGGTCTATAGCCCAGATAAGATACTCAGGACTTAGAGTCCTGTTTCCATAAATCTCTCAAAGGTTAAAAAACTTATCCACTTCTTCATTACTGGAAGCATTTCACGGAATACTATTGAATACTTTCCCTGTAAAAGGGAAAGACTCTCTAAGAAAATGTATATAGGTAAAATGATATCGATTAATAGAAGTATTTTGGTTAAGATGAAAAATTAGAAACAGGTACTATGAAAAAATAGAATAATAATAATTCTTATAAACCATGCAACCATGTTGTTTCTCACTTTGTCCTTTGTATAGCCCTCTCCATGGCTGGTTTAAACCCATTCCGGCTGAATCAACAAGAATAATAGAATTTAGAGACATTACAATTATAGAGGATAAGTTATTAACTTGGAGTAAGTGAACTGTGAAAGATTACATATTTTAAAATACACATAAGTTAATCGTTATTATGTAAGTGTTTCTTAGAAATGCAAGGGTGAGCAGACAGGAAGATTATTCAAGAAGATAAATTAATACAGTGACCAGAATGGGACCAGTGCCTGCAACTTCTGAAGAGGCACTGAGATGAGATGAGAAGAATCAGCTGTGTTTGAAGATCACTGTTGACTTTTATAGAATTATAAATTAATGAGAAATTTGGAGCTGAGGGTTCGTGGGAAAACACCAAGAACTTTGAAAAGAATACCTATTGCATAATGTTAAATTTAGCATATATATAGAACCTGATTTTTGCAATGCCTTTGCCACTCACTGAGGTGATGGCCCAACTCTGAGTTGTCAATAAAGCAAACCTGGAGTTACCCACTGACTGAGTTAAATTCCTTTAACATCACTACTCATAGCAGCTGTAACTTCTTAAATACATTCTGAGTTTTAAGGACACAAATTGCCCCGTCTGCTTCAAGAGAACATTCACTCCCTGTGATTCAGCTATAATAGCACTTCAACAAGTGCTTTTTATAGCTTTATTTATTGTCATTTAGCATCATTGAATTGACACTCTGAAAGTTTTTCATTCAAATTAGTGTTTCTATTGGGCTCCTACTGATATCTTAAATGGTTCAGAAAATAAGTTTTTCAAATTAGAAACAGGGTTATTTACTAGAAATAGAGTTTTTTACTAGGTTTTATTTACTAGAAATAGATTTAGAATAGGTTTATCTGAATTTACATCATTCATACCACCAAAATGAATACTCTCTTAAATTATCTTTCAAGCAAGGCATAATTTTTAATATATCATTTTTAAACATGAACAGATGAGTGCAATTATTATTTGCTTCCTGATTTTATCCTCATTTTAACAACTATTTAGTCTGCATTAAGTGACTCCAAATAGCAGTTCTTCATCAAGCTAAGAAACCACATCTTTTGAGACTGAAAATCATAATGATGAAATGTTGAACAACACAGACTTTCTCGTATCAGTTATAACATGTCACATTATCGTTAGGTAAAGCAATGCAAATGGAAGCACAGGTGGGGCCAAAGGTCTGTTCCAGCCCAAATTAGTCCATAACCTAATGTAGGCAGAGCTCATGCTCTTTGCATAGGGACCATTCACAACTATTTTCCTGTGTTTCCTGAGCCTGGCTCAGCTTAAAATATATCTGTGCACCAAGTTGTGGGGAGTCTCTTCTGCTTCTAGCTCTGCCACCGGGGCTTGCTGAGTACAGGAATGAATATACTCACTCCCTGTATCATGTAGGCTAGTACACGTATTTCTTGTTTGCTGTGCCTGTGAGAGGGAAGAAATGCAATGTCTCCATGGTGAATTTGATCTCACTTAACTTTAGATGTGTGCAGCTTCTTTGGCTTCCTTGACCTGCCTTCCTTTGCAATCAATGGAGAGAAGCAGGCATTTCTAGGACATGAGTCATCTCATCCTAATACAGACATCTAAAATAGGTCAGACAAATTTCACCCCCTTGCCTTTCTCTCTACTGCCTAGAGGCAGTCAATCCTTTCATCCATTCAGCTGGAGAACCCTATCCATCCCATTTTAAGTAAGAAACAAATTTTGATGGCTTGGCATTGGGTACATTTTGAATTCCCAGCACCTACATACCTTAATCTATCATGTGCAGTATTTACAAGTAAACCTGCTGCAGGGAAGAGCAAAGTGGTCCAGACCTCATGCCCCTGGAGAGCTGGACATGTCTCAGAGATAAATATGCCACCAAGGCTGGAGAAGTCAGGAGCCACCAGACATCACTGCCAAAATGTACCACGTTTTCCATGTTGTGGTGAAAAAGCCCAGCCAGTACTATGTCCATCTCCTTAAGAAATTACTCTTTTTGGAATATGTTAACTTGGTTAATTTCACCAAGTTTCATGGAGGTGGGAGCTCTTTGGTACAGGTGTAGTGCTGGTGCTATTTTGTCTTCCTCATATCTACATGTGTGCTGTGAAATGTGATCAGATGCAATTTATTGTATGACTGAGATTTCATTATTTCCCTCAACTAAGTAAACTTGCAATGCACCTTCTTAATATGCTATCAAACGAAGTGTTACTAAAACTGAGGAACTGTTCTAAAATGTGTTTTATAGATGATAGCTTTCTGGTTTACTTTTTCTGACAACCATCTACCTTTCCTGACAAAACCAATACAGTCAAAGATCTCAAAAAATAAGTAATTTTTTGACTCCAGGTATTTAAATGCAAATGTCTAATCTGGAGATGAACTGCAAGAGCATGCTTAAATTAATGTCCCTCTCTCTTCAATTTTTCCAAGCCAAACAAGTATTCAGCTATTTGTCCTGGCATTTTGATGGAGGAAAAAGTGAATGTGAATATTTATGTCTATATGGTCACATTTTTTTTAATGCTTCAGCATAGATGGATTTCTCATAAGTAGAGAAGAGGGACCAAGCACAAAGCATCTCAGTGAGCATCAATGCCATAGTGAGCCAACTGGGGCTATAAATGAGCAGTGCTGCTTTCACTGGAATATTCACTTTAGTGATTCTGTTTCAAAAGGTAGGTCAGAAACCGGGGTCATTCAAGAATAGGGCATTAAACTCACCTTGGTGACATTTCCAGGTGAGGATGAACTGCGTAGACTGAGCCTCTTCATAACGCCACCTACAGTGGAGTAAATTAAAAAGAATTACCTTGGTGGTGCAGTGTCAAGTGCTCAAAATTTAGGACGTGCAAGCTGATTCCATCTCCTTGAGTATTTCTATCCTGCCCATGGGCCTGCCTGCCCTGCCTCCTGTGCAGACTTGACCATGCCTCAATCGGAACATGTCCTTGCGACATCTCAGTCCCCGCAGACTGGAGCTCCTAGCAGCCAACACACATTTCCACAGCTACCCACTGCAGCTCTGCAGCTTCCTGAGGTGTCTGGGGCTCTGACTGGGCTGCTTTGGGTAGCTGAGTTAACTAGTATAAAATGAGCTTGGGGATGCATTTGTTTGACTGCTTTTACAGTACCAATCCCAGTGTAGGCATACCCACCATCGGTAATTACATGATACTACTGTTTTGGTGGGCACCTTAGCTTTTTCAGTACAGATTTAGTAGCTCCTTATTGCCATGTTTTCCTCTCCTTTATCACTGTTGGGGCTCCATGTTTTACCTCCTGCAGGCTGCTGAAACCACACACTGGAGGCGGAATGATTCATTTCTTCCTATGATGCCTATTGATGCTAGATCTGTTAATGCCTTGTATTTTTGTTACATACCCAGCAAATTTTTAGGGATCCATCTTGCAAAGAGGGAGCTGAGACACGGCTATTAGAGTAAAAAAATATGCATTAATTTTGAGTACCCATTAGAGATACTTTGGACCTTATTTTTTCAGAGCATTGTATAACACATTTTAACTCAAGCAGCCAACCTGAGTGTTCAGTGCTTTGACAGACCTGATCCCAGGGTCTCAAATCACATAACACAGAAATGAGGAACATGCCATTTTTGACCATATGCCTTGCCTGGTCTTGCATAGGAGCACAATGGCCAAGGCAATGATTGTAGCTGATGCTCCACAACACCACATAAGCTCAATACTATCCTTTTTCCTCTGATAGGTTCTTGCAACTCCTCTCACCATCTTAATTAAATGGTACAGAGATTTTAGAAGGAGCTATCTCCTCTACTACATATCCAGTATTTATCCCTTAAGAAGTTTAATTCTGTGTTTTGACTGAGGAGGTTATATTTGTCCAAAACCATTGTTCATGCAATATTGTTTCCATCACAGGGGGATGCTGGAGTTGGATTAACTGCAGACAACTCAAATGCAGCTCCTGGACCAATTCCTGCCCTACCTGGGTCACCATGGCTGGGCTGGGACACCCTGGCCATCATCCCTCATCTGCCAGTTGGAAGCATGAGGTGAGCGCAGCTGAGGTCTTCAGTCCCCTCCCATGCTGTAGGGGAGTCTGATTCCTCCCAATGCACAGTATCCTCACCCAGTTAGGTCCAGTTTCTCCCTGACCTGACTTTCTCCTCCCTTCTCCCCCTTCCAGCCTCAGTGTCCCCACACTGATGTTTTCTATCCATGCTTCTGCCCAGCCTGAAATGGGAGCCACAAGCGGATGAATGCTTCCGTTGCTCTGCAGGGAAGGAGATCCAACACCTGGACCTCTGGCTGCACAGAGCAGCCATCACAGGGTAGATGTTCAAAGAAGAGGAATGTGTTAAGCTCCCATATGCTTATTGAAGGTGAAAACACTGGGAATTCCTCGGACTGAGGTGGCAGCCAGATCTGTAGATTTCCCCACTGTGGCAATAGGTACATTTCTGATATAAAGCCCACAGGTTCCATGCCCCTGAGCCAGAGGGCCTGGGTTTAAGTCTTCTCTTAAAATTGAATCATGAGGTTTTTCTTAACACCAAAAACCAGCTGCTTCCCCCCCAGCTGTTTTTTTCATTCTCAGAAGTGGCTAATCTGCTTTGCCTGAAATCTTAAAATAAAAAATAAAATAAAATAAAAAATCAGCTCAAGGCAGGCATTTAGCACTGACATTTTCACCCTGAAGCATTCATGCCTGACAAAGTTAGGCAACTGAAAACAGGTTATCGTAACAGGAAATACCAAGCAAACTTAATAATAGGAAGCTGTACCACCTCTGTCTATTGTACAGAATGACCTAGAAAAGGTAATCCAAAGAACTTTCATTTGCCCTTTCTTGAAAGACATGAACAAGGCGACATTAAATGAAATGGAAAGGCTAAAGGGAAATACTTCTCACATAGCACGCAGCACATGAAATTCACTGCCACAGGATATTGCTGTCTGAGAACAAGAATTTAGCAATTCACAGAAGAGTCAGTTCCACATAATGAGAACATCTGCAATTGCATTTGATAGGACACATTTACAGAGGACATTTTTCTTCATGCTTGAGGACATATGGCAAGTGCTAACTGCCTGAAGAACCTTCCCTTACAGACTAGCTGGCTACTGTTAGTATCAGATCTGCTCCTCCAAAGCATTCAGCACTATTGCTGAATATATTTTGACTAAGAAGTCTTCAGACCTACCAGTCCATTTATGCAGATCTAAGCAAACCATTAGTCAGATCCAGAAAGGTAATCCCAAGGACCATGATGAAAAATCTTGGTTTTTTCATTCCACCATTTTCTCCTATTTTGATAATCCTTTTGTCTTTGTCAGACACTGGTGGGTGGGTGCAGGGTTTTTTTGCAATTTACAAGCAATTTAAAAGAGAGATGAGTTTCTCTGTTTAAATGATGAGACATTTATATGTTTGTGACTTTGGATCCTGTCTTGAATGAAGTAATACAGCTTTAACATCAACATTCAGTGTCTCCAGAATAAATTGAAACTGCAGCTATTTATTTAAAATATAACCTATTTTCTTGATCAGTATCTCACCAATGGTTTAACATTGTAACAGATGTTCTATTCAGCAGACTTTTTATGATATAATACATTTCAAAGGAAGAAAAGTCAAAAACACATTTCACAACAAACATCTAAAGACAGGACACTCTTTAATTGCCAGCTTGCCACCAGATATTTTCTGTCAGTTATCTAAAATACTACTGAATGTTGTCATCAGTGGTACAGATGACTAGTAATAAAACAAACACTATTATCTCCCCTAGAAGCTGTTCACCCTGCCTAACCTGATATGACCAATATGTATGGGCATTTTATTTAGAATTTATCCATTAGCTACACAGCTCATTGTATCTGTGCAATAACACACCTTGTATAAGCAGAATACATTTCCTTTGAACCTCAACAGCTTATCACACACTAGCTGTGAGTTTGAGATAAAATCACTCAACGTTATCAAATTGTGCCATATATGTTTGTGCATATAGTTTTCCTTATCTGGTAAACCTCTAACTGCACCTAACAGTGGCTACTGATAATGTTATTCTTAAAAATAAATAAATAAATAAATAAAAAATTGGTATGTGGGTTAGTTTAACTTAGACTTGATCGAGCAATTCCAGCTGGGCTGGAAGCATGTGTACAAGTCAGGTTAGATATAAATAATATAAACATTACCTAAGTATCACTTTATTATTGTCATCAAACTGAAAAAAAACAAAACACAACAAAAAAACCCAACAAAAAAAAATCCACAAACAAATGAGAGAGCCGAAATAGCTTTATATATCTGGGTTTTTTATATAGTTTTAAATTTATCAGGTTTTCATGCATGATATTGATCAAAAATTCGTAACAGTTAATCTCTTTGTCATAACTTCTGTTTCTCCAGCTGCTGGGGGCAGAGGTCTACATAGTCTAGTGGAAAAGCTCTCCGTCTCTGGACCAGAAATTGCATGCTACTCCTGATTTTGACAGGACATGCAAACAGGCTGTAGTAACATGAACCAGTGAGTGCTGGTCTGAGTGATTGCTCACAAACTAGTGATTTAAAGGGACTTCTTCTGATTCTAGGGTCATTAGAGGTTATCAGATTTTTTTTTTTTAGGGACAAAATCTACCAGTCTGTTCCAGAAAAAGCAAGTAACTTGCCTTATCCATTCTTCCTGTGGGTTAGTTGTTGTTGTTGTTTTATTTTTTCTGAACTGAATAATCAGTGTAGTAATTCAATTCACTGAGTATGTGCAGCAAGGATACTGAGACTACAAAAAGCTTCTGCAGGGCTACGTAAGCACCAGTAAAACAGGTACTGCTTCACTTCTGACAGAAAAAAGTCAAAGGGAAGCAGCTGGAAATGTAGATAAACTGGGAGAGAACTGGGACAATCTGATATTTTGCTACTTCATGTTACCTGGTCTTGCCATCATGTCTAAATTATTTACTATTTTCTTTAATTGGTGGTAAAAGTTTATTAAATTTTTAAAATGTTAATTATACAGGTATTTAATTGCTCTTTCTAACTAGATGATCCAATATATCTGGAGGAAAAAGAATACAGAATTAACTTACAGTGCTAATACTGCCCAAAAGAAGAATAAGTAGTTTTCAAGATAACTGAAAGTGGCAGGGGGGTAGGGAGGGGGAATGGAGAATATTTCACAGACAATGGAACTGTATAGGACATTACATATATATTATAAGTATCTCTTGCTACTGATAGACTTTGTGTGTGAGTATGTGTGCACATATATGTGTGTATACACACGTATTTGTATCTATATATGCATGAGTATATACATATAAGATGTATGAAGTTACTGGAAAGACAGATGACAAATTTTATAAAAGAGAGACGTTTTGCCTCTGAGTA
Source organism: Antrostomus carolinensis (assembly GCF_000700745.2). NCBI lineage: Eukaryota > Metazoa > Chordata > Aves > Caprimulgiformes > Caprimulgidae > Antrostomus > Antrostomus carolinensis. Next base: position 42,045 of record NW_010314054.1, read on the forward strand.
CCTTAGTTTTCTTTGCAACCTATCATGAACAAGGACAAGTCAAGGATAATTATCTGATGTTAAAGTGACGCCAATGGCAAAAGAGAAGCAAGAAATTTCCTCTTCAGTTGCAAAAACATGCAGAATGATGGATATAGTTCCATTTTTCCTGAGGTCCTGTCTCCTGACTGAAGAGGTTTTCATCACTGACCACTTAGCTCTGCTACTATGGAGCAATTTGCTGCCCTTTCAATTAAGGCAGTCCACATGTTTGTGAGGCTGCAATGTGATTTACACATGGGAAATCATCTTGGCTGAAAATAACACACACCAAGTGGGGTTTTTTGTACAAATATTATTAACCCAAATTATTCCAGCATTCTGGTTTGTACAGAAAGGAGGACTTGAAGGGAGCAATAAGGTTCATTTGGGCAGC
>NW_010314054.1:42487-67173 GCF_000700745.2 Antrostomus carolinensis
GGCCAGATCTACCCAGGTACATACATTTAGAGTTAAAATGTGTAGAACTGAACCAAATAAATTGAAATAGCTTTGAAATCTCTGTGAGTAGCTGGAAAGCCACCTTGTCTTGGGGGGAGGCATCTGACGGTGCTGTGAAAGGTTTCTGGTCTGCAGGGTGGTCTCTGAACTTCCAGCAGTGAAGCATTCATGGTGAGGGGTCATAGGATGGTAGCTGCTGATGTCACACAGCTTTGCTGTGCTGGTGTGCACCGTTCCAGCTGCTTGCCCATGAGCATGATATAACTTGGCTTTTTTGCTATTCAGAAGTGAACTTCAGGCTGCTTCCAGTACTTCTAGTAATATTCAAAGCTATATTCAATGAAAGCAATTGTTCTGCTTGCTTTTGCCACTATATGCTGGTCGTTAAGCAGATGTCAGCTTATATCAATTTACAACACCAGATCCATTAATCTCTGTTGTGTTGCCTGTGATTTAGAGCAATGCAAGTGAAAACAGGTTTGGGACTCAAGATCATGTTCATAAAGGTTCATGTATCTTCATGAAAAGGGACCTTATGAAACAGAAATGCTACCCAGTGCCCCAGTGGACAGCTCAGATGTCATTTCCCAGTACAGCTTTCATTTTTGCGCTGAAAATCCTCATAAAAAGTCTTTTATAGAAGCATCAAAAAAGTCCATAGAGAAAACTGTGCCATTAGGTTATCCCTGATGAATCTGCATGCTGCCACAAGATGTCTTGCTGCTACTTCTAATTTTACATGAGATGTAGCCACCCCACCCCTGTTCAGTCTATAATGTTTCAGGATCAGCACATCATCTGGCATAAACCAGCACAAAATCACTCAGTTCGGTAAAACTATGCCAGTCTGCAGTCACCATCTTGCCTAAGGCAGTTACGATGTCTCTTATGTCAATAGTTACAATTTTTTACTTATCTGTGACATACCAGCTGCCAGACACCACAGCTTGTTTTATTTTTGATTCTTACTGCATATGCTAAAGTGCTAGGGTATTTTCAGAACATTTTGACAAGCTTTGGAAGTGCCAAATGGTCCAATCTTACAGATGGTTTCACTGCTTCACCAGCCTGCTTAGAAGCAGCATCTTAGGTCATAATTAGCTATGGAGATTTGCTTTGGCTTTGTTTCCTGTATGCTATAGTAACCCGGATTTAAACTGTTCTGCTTTAGCGTATGTTTCGTACATGGCTGCATGGCTATATGCAGTCTACAGACTTGTACAAGCTGAGAGTCAGCTTCTGAAGCGAGCTTCCTCACCACAACCAGGAACATGCCGGTCAGTCCTAGTTCCCAGATTACTCCATCACACAAGATTTTAATGCTGGCTCTTGTTGCCCAGCTAATGCTGGCATTTACTACACATTTCATGGCAGATGAGAAACCTGCAAAGCATGTTCTTGACCTGACTTTTATAACGATAATGAAAACATGCTTAAAACACAGCTGTGCAATTTAACTGTGGACAGCATTATCCTTACTTCCTGGGAAATGATTCAGGACCACCTGCCTCTAGGGCTCCCCTGGATACGTCTACACCAGGAAAGATAAGACCAAGGAACAATCCCTGCATCTGAGACCAAATGGCCCAGAGCTCTGAAATGGTGAAAGTACCTGAAGTGATGTTGAGGTTCTTTGGTAGCCTGTCAGTCTTTCATCACATCAAGCGGTAAGTATGTGTTGGACTCCCTGGGGCAGGGTAAAAATACATGTGAATGTATGATGGTTTATCCAAGGAAAAGCTGTTAAAGTGCAAGAGGTTCCTACACTCATACAATCCCATATTCTCATCCAGGTTAACTCAGCTTTGGGACGTAGGAAGGTCTTTGCTTTTTCAGCTCTTTGCCTTTTCAGCTCTTTGCCACCATTTCCATAATGAGCTGTCATCTTTGAATTTGTAGATGTAATAGCTACTTTCTGCTTATTTTTATTGTTTCATTGCAGTTTAAGAGATGGGATAAAACTAACAAATCAATCCCAGAAGAAACAGCCATATATCAGCTGTGCTAGTGTCAGCAAAACCACAGGAGGATGTGAATAATAAGAGAAATGTGTGAATAATAAGAGAAACCAGGGAAATATTTTCATTAAAGTAATTTCCCTGGAAACAGTTATTACTTGAAGCAAAACAACAAACAATATTTTGTTTAGAGCTCAGTTTAAAGAAATTATTTAATGATTCCTATGAGGGTTCTGTGACTTTAAAATAAACACAGTATGGTCTGAATCTGTGCCCAGGGAGTTAATGGCAAAACAAAGTAATTCAGCCTGGCTGTTACTGACATTAAAAGCATTTCACATTGCCCTTCTAGTGTCAAGAAGCTAGAATTCTGTCAGGCTTAAGAATTAGAAATTGTACTTTTGCACATTGGGATGAAGTCCAAAAAGTACCCCAATACCAAGCAAATTTTAAGCAGCTTAAGTCAGCTTTACACGACGAGAACAGGGGAAAAGCTCATTAGAGCAAATGACTATGAGGTACAACAGCTCCAGAGATGCACACTTTGGCCCCAAAGTCATAACAGCATTGTGCTGTTCTTACTGATTTCCATTCTTGTTATTTAGATACTTTCTAAGGTCAAAGAAAGGTAGTCTTGGGTGCCAATAGCACAGGCACAGATTCAGATGCAGTGTTCGTGACTCCTCCAGAAAGCAAAGAATTGTACTTTTGTTACAGAGGGTATTAACTGCAATAAACAGAGTCTTGGGATTTGGAATACAACTGATAGGAGAGTTTCTTTTTCCAGATTTGTGTGGTTTTGCCTGCAAATTAAAGCAGTACAGGGGAGCTTTCCAGACCATGAGTCCTCTTCATCCCTACTATAAAATTGTTAGAAGGGTCCCAGGTATGGTTCTGGTCTGGGCTAGCTGGTACGCTTTGTGAGCCAGAGTGGATCAAGGCCACCTACAACAGCCACCAGTTATCACTGTCTCATTTTGGAGCATCTTCCAAAAGTGTCTGGTACTGTGAACAGAGACTGTTTCACACTAGTTTGGTTTGTAAGCGTAGACATAGACTGCATGTACAAATCAAGACTGTTTCTCCTGTGCATCATATCTGCAGGTGTCCCTGTTTCTGTCTGTGCTTGATGTTACAGCCTGATGTCAGTACTTTGTAAAAGCCTATAAAGTTACAGACTGAAAATAAGACTCCTCCCTTAGGGTATTTTGAAGAAAAGCAGAATATTTTATTGTAAGATGTGATAGAAATACATAGACCCATGCTTTACCACTGATCATATGCTAACATCATGCAAAGGTCTCCAAAATGAAAGGAAAACTTAGCAGTGTTAATTTGTAAGTGCCTCCCAGAACCAGCTCTGCACAAAGCAAAAAATGAGGTAATAACATACTACAAATTATTATATCGGTATTGTTATGAGTATGTAATTAATACTTTCAAATCATAACACTGAAACAGATTTGGTAAATAAGAAGCCTTTCAAACATCATTGATTAGAACAATCCTGCAAAATCTGTGTCTTATCACAAAGATAGAAAACAGCTGTATTACATGGCAAATGAATAGAGTAAGAAACCTCATAATAAAAAGAAAAATAAAAAACCCATTCTTTTTTCTTTCAGCCTCTTTGAGACAGAAACAGAGCTGATTGCTCAGAAATGCTTCTTGTGAGCTGTGTTCAAGTGACAGTGATTTACATTTGAAATGTTCGTGAACAATGAAAATTGTTCCAAATGTTCCATGTGTTTCAAATGTTCCAAAAATAGGCATGAATTTAAAACTGAATTTAAGTGGTCATGTCATCTTCTGAATTAGTAATTTTTTTGAGGATTGCTCCCTTCTCTGCTCAGGTGAAAAACCAGTCAGCTGCAGCTTAACTTTTGCATATGTAGATTGAAATACTAAGATACATGCATGCTGGTAAATGTCAGGCCTCCTTTTACTTATATTTCTGCCTCTATCAGGCTAAATTATTGAATGTTTCACTGCATGGTATGAAGAACTGCTCCTCTAGATGTGCAAAATGAAACTGACTTTAATGCTGTAATAACCTGCCTAGACTCTACATCCTCCTGGAGAACTGCACCCCAAAAAAAAATATTTCAAAAATCTAACAATGTAACAAAGAGAACAGAGAATTCCGTGATTAGTATAAGAACACTTCAAAATTTGGAAGATGTTTCCTAGTTGCTTCAGCAGACTAAGTCTTACGAAGCTTAATAGAGTTTCTATTGCATTCTACAGACTAATAGAAAAGCTTTGATGAAAAGGGTATTCTTTGGTAAGTAATTCTTTGCTAGATTTTGCATGTTATTTTGTGCAATTTCTTCTGAATTTTAATCCTGCCTTGATGCTAAAGGTCATTCTTATGAGAGCTTACAGCAGTAAGGGGAGCAGGTTGCACTGTTGTGTGTACGTAGACCCCTGCTCTTAATGACCACTTTAGCTCCTTTAGCCTGTTGCAGTGCTCAGGCTAACAGACCCTGCTGTGAGGGAGAGAGACAATTATTTCCAGCACATTGTGGATGTAACACATTTAGTCTACTCCTGGACATGTCTTGGTACATCCACAGAGAGTTTAATTGGTGGTATATATGTGTCTCAAATATGTATAAGAATTGACACATTTACACAAGTCTGTAGAGACAACCTGGCAGAAGACTGAGTACACATATTTATATTCTTGGTACGCTACCTTGGAAAATATCTTTTAACATTTATCTCAAGATGTACAAACACCAAAATGGGGGTGGGAGGAGATTTGTAAACTCGATTTGTATGTAATTCAGAGCCTTTCATGGTCTCCATATCAAGCCCTTAACAAATTTCACATCCAGTCACATGCTATCCCTGTTGACACTCCTCTAGTGTTTCATGCTGAGGCAGTAACTTATAATAGTTAGCTCTAAGGGGAACCCCTTTTCTGAAATTCATTACCCATCTTAAAGATGACCTCTTCATAAACTGGCTTCAGAGGAGGATTTTTCAAGAGATGTGGACAAACAAAGCCTGGCACATCTTGTGTAAGGAGGGGGTTTGAGCAAAAAGCCAAATGTTATTAATGGTCAGGGTACAGGAGATCTCTGTCTCCCCATGTCACACCACAGCTACCTCATTGCACCCCTGGCTTCCTCCAGCACAGCCCAGTAACAACAAACAGATGGAAATCTCATGAAAATGTTAAAGTTCTCAGGAGCACGCACCTGTTTGTCAGAACAATTGCAGCACAGCAGGCAGGGATATCAGCCAGGTGCGGGTGCAGGGGCCACAGCATGAAGCCTTGCTGAAGATGAGTGTGGAGAGAGGAAGGCCATCTGCCTGGGGAGGAGCAATGGGAGATGCAGCATCTCCCCTCTCCCGTCACCCTGCACAGTGCAGTTCCCCAGCCCCTGGCCTTGCCTGGCCGTTCAAAGCCCCTCTCCCAGCATTTTCCCCGGGACCTGAGCCATGGTGCCCCGTCTACCCAGGACTGGGCTTTCAGATGGTACAAATCCCTGCAGGTAGAAAGGTGGCCTGAGGTATCTGCATACTCCTGTAGACCTAAGAGCATATCTTCTTTGTGGCAAATTCTACTAAGACCTAACCAATATTAAAAGTGACTATAAAATTGTAAGAAAGAACTTATCCCTCCCTTGAAGGTGATTGCTCTTAGAGGAGCAAAGCTACAGCAGACACAAACATTGCAAAAAAACATTACTCCCTTGTAACTAAAATATAAACACCTTCACTGAAGGAATAAGTTATGTCGTAAAACAGCTCGAAGAGATGGTTTGCTAAAGTGGTGAAGCCTAGCACAAAAACATGAGCCAGCTGATCTCTGTTGTGAGGGCGTAGTGAAGATTTAGCTCTGCCTTACTCCACCTATTCAGAATGTCCTTCCCTAACAGTATGACTATAGTAAGCCGCTGGTGCTTCAAAACCTGTTTCATCATCAAGAGTCCAAACAAAGGGTGTTTCTAGGGTAGTCAGTATAATTTGCTGAGGTTTTTCCAGAGGAAAAAAAAAGGAAAAAAGCATGGAACTGATAGTTTTGATGGGGAATTTTACAGACCAAATTTCTGTCTACTTAAGTGTTTTGAAGTTTGTTCTTCTATATGCCCTTATGTGTCATACAGACATCAGCCATCTATTCATTCTCCTGCCAGAAGTTAACTTGACATAAGTTTCCACAAAGGTAAGTATAGTCAGTTCCACTCTTCATTCAAAGCTTTTCTCAGAGGAGAGTGATGACTTTTTGAACTATCTAACATTCTTTCAGGCTGTCACAATATATCCATCAGAAAACTGCACTTGCACATTTTTCCACATGAACTTCATTGGGTTCATTTACATTTAATAGAAACAGTTGGGAAAGAAGCACTTCAGAAAATAAATACTCAGAACATTAAAAAAGAAACTGCACCTGCTTCTAATTTGTACTGAGATTTTATTTCCATATTTACTATCCTCCATCTGGGAATGAGAAAGAAAGGAAGAAAATAAATTGTATTTAGTTAATATACATGTCCTTATTATACATAGCATCAATTGGACTTAGTACTGTTGAGCAGTTTGGGAGGATATCATTAACTTCATATGGGATTTTGAGGTAAATGTTACGCTATGAAGCATATATGTCTGCTGGCTTTGATTTGTGATTTTAGCTTGCAACACCCTTTTCATAAACCTTTGTAGTAAGCTCCTCATTCTCATTATAAGATCACTATGTCATATACCCATGAGATCTTGGTCTCCAACTGTCTCTTCACACTTTAAATGCAAAATAGTCAAGCTATTCTATCAAGACTGTCTTTGCATCAATGTCAAAATCATATTTCTAAATAACAGTATTTTTTTATCATTAAGTGCTTACTTCTATTATTTGCTGACTGAATCATTACAAATAAAACTGGTAGTAAATTTACTCCTGTTGCAAATCACTTATGGAATCATTCCATTTTTTATAAGCACATTTCATTTCTGTCAACAGTAGCAAATGTTTTCTCTGAGTATATTTCAACAGATTTTTTTTTTTTTCATTTTTCTGCCTTCCAGAGCTGTTGATTGAAAGTCGGAGGCAGGTGAGTAATGACTAGCCCACCCCAATTGTTTGAAATGCAATATGGGCTCCATGGTGATTCATTAAATTAGGTAAGAATTCATTAAGGTTTTCCCAAATTTCAGGAAGCTGTCTTTGTTATTGTAAGTGATAAATATTGTTATGAAAATAAATGAAAACTAAATCATTGCTTTTGTTCCTCAAAATATTCACAGATCACTCACAGTAATGAGTAAAGATTAAATACTTCTACAGTCTAGTGGATCCAGAGTGTCTAAACTTTAGGCAAAAAACCCCATGATTCCTGTGTACTGCCAGAGGCTTTGTCTGGGGTGGGATTTCAGACCTTACCAAACAGCCCTTTCCAACCACTGTAGCATATTCCGAGAGGCTGGATTAAAGAGGTGTCATTCCCATTTGAGAAAACTTGGTGCAGTTTTCTTCTTCTGAAAAAATTGTGCTCCTTGGAGGTCTGGTTCACATCGACACTCAGGATCATTGCTGTGGCCAAAACTTTAGAAATAGGCATGATTTATAAGGCAAGCATGGGAAATAAAGTTGACAGCTCTGCTGGCCTTTAAAGTCCGAGTCCCAGTGGGAATGCTGGCTCTGTGGCACATCAGAGATTTCCCGCATGGCACCCATGTAGAGCAAGCCCCACAGGAAATCTTTTTATTACTCGATTTTCTAACTGTGTTTCCACCTGCTTCACAGGGATGAGCTGCCCTTTCCCCTCCAATCATCCAGCCAAAAGTATGGTCAAGCCCAGCTCAGCATGAAGACTGTCTGTCCTCAGCATTTGGGTTGGAGGGTGTATTACAGAGCAAACTTATGTGACCAGAAATTAGTCCTTTTTTTCCCCCATAAGAGAAAATTAACATCCCTGCTTTTAGCAAGACAGATAATGTCTCTGATGTCCTGCGGTATTGCTGAGTGCAGTCACCACATCTTTAGACACTGTGCAGTGAAGGCAGGTAATGGTTTACTGTAAACAATTCAGGACTTCTCTCCTCTTCTGCATCCAAAGCCCATGGGCATCAGGAACAGTGTGTGACAGCTGCCACTTGGGGCCATAATGAATCAGGAGGGCTCAGGAACAGTGTCGAAGCAGCATCCAGGGCTGGCAGTGAGCTTCTCGGAGGCCCAAAGGAAAGGAAGGTTTCCCCTCTAAGGACTGAAAAGGAGAGAAAGAAGGGGTTACCATGGAGGCAAACAAGGATTATTTTCCTACAGGGTGTTCAAATAAAATAAAGGATACACTAAAACTTCTCTAAGGGACAATGAAAGAACTGTTACCAGTTTAAACGTTTAAATAAACACTTTTTACGATTTTGGTCATGAGGCATTTTCTGTGACTGGAGACAGTAAACAGTGACTCCCACAGAAGATGATTTCTTAGTTTGTGAGCTGAGGCTCATGAGAGGTTTAAAGTCTGTAGATTTTTCCTTTCTTACTCTTCTGAGGCTGGGGAAAACATGTCATAAAGCATGGACAGGGTCACACACATGGAAGTGGTCAGTGGCTGTAAATATCTCCAGTTTTACTGTAAGTAGGCAAGTGATTTTTCATTTTGAAGGAGAGCAATTGAAGATTTTAAGAATATTTCCAGCCAGACTCCTGGACTGCAGCTGCCAGAGGCTTGAGGCAGAACCCTTCCCTTCACCTCCAATTCTTAGGGGACTGGACTGTATTTAGAACCTGAGAGCTCAAGTGGGAAGACAGCTTTAAAGAAAATTGTCCTGGGTCATAGAAAGGAAAGAACATACAAATGAGACAATCCATATGAAAACAATATGATCTTGATCCTAATTGCTTTAATCATGCCATCAATCTACCTTAGCCACTACATGAAAAAAACACAATATTTTCCATGAGTTGTTTGTGCACAGTTGGTCATGGCAGTGCATTAATGAATGAACACCAGCTATTTCCAAGAACAATGTAGTGGGATGTTTGATGGATTTGTTAAAAATAAAGAATTAGCTGGTAGAAGATTATGAAGAATAGGCTCATTGCCTCAAAAACAGGTAATACAGCTGGGGGAGGAGGGAGCACTGGTGAGGTGGAAGCAAAAACTGGGGTGTATTGGAAGCATTCAGTTGGTTTGGAAGCCAGCTGAGATTTAAACAACCACTTATACTGAAGTGAACAATACCTCCTTCAGCACAGCTCTGATTTTGCAGAGGTACTTAAGTTTTTATCAAGAGCTGTGATGTTGATTGACAAAGTGAATATATCCTCCACCCACTGCAACATTAGTTAGCTGGAAAAAAAAATAGTTGTAGCAGCAAAAATCCACTTTGTGGTAAATTCTACAGAGGCAATGTGGTCAATTCATCTGAGACTGGAAACATTCAAATAATTGCATAGTGGCAAGCTTCCTACCAAGGCTGCAAACAGCGTTCTTTAGAAAACAGCATTGAGTTCTGTATCAATTAAAGATGCACTGTACATGCTGTCCAAGAGAAAAATTAACACACTTCATTGCTTTAGCTTCAGAAGTGCTGAAGAGTTTACAGCATAGCAGATAAATCTGATTTAAAAAATATGACTGTAGAAGAATTACTTGACTTTTTAGTTTGAAAACACTGACAGAAGGACAAGAAAAGATGATGCCTGTAGGGATGAAACCAACAATGAGTTTCTAGCAGTACCTATAGGGACTTCAGTCTGAAAAATGCTGCTAACTGAAAGAGTACTTAGTCAGGGAGACTGACTCCGTGTGTCTCTGTTATTAAAGAAGCACTGCAGGAAAACAATTAAGAAAATAAATTATATAGAGAAGAAAACGATCATCATGGGTTTTCCTATCTGAAATACTTACAGCAATAAAGAAGATCTATCTGACTTTAACCATGCCAAAATTCATCTTTTAACAGAAGAGTATGTTGGAGTTTCTTAACTGAGCTATAGCTTAGACTTTGAGCAACTCAGCAATCATTTTGGATGTTCAAAGCAAGACAACCCTTAGCTTACCTCTTCAGTTTATAAAAATAGTACACAAAACTGATTTTCATTCTCAGTAATTAATTAGGTCGTTAACCAGATAAAAGAAATGCATTACTGAGAATATCTCTCTCTGTCTGTTTATTCCTGTTGTTCTTTAGATACTTTAGGAAAATTTGAACTCTGCTGTATTTTTAAGGCTGTCATGCCTTTCTCTAAAATCCATATTCTCAAAATGCTACTTTCATTGTCCTTATTTTATTCAGGCTCTCTTGGATCTTTAGATTCAAAAACTTAATTGTTTTAGGTAACTGATGCAAAATACAAAGCCAGCACATAATGCAACATCAGTGCTGCAGAGAAGCGGAAGTGCTCTAGTACTCAACTCTGTGTCAAGGACATTCCCATGAGGAGCGCAGAAACCTAGAGAAGATTTGGTAAAACAATGAGAGCACCAAGAAAAGAAGCTGCTTAAGAAGTTTGGCCATAAAATGGTGAAAGAGGACATGTTATATATGTCCTGTATCAAAGCATAAAAAATGTTCAGAAAAGGGAGAAAGAAGCTTGAAGGGAAAGTATCACCTAATACACAAAGGGAATGCACAAATGGCAAAGGAGATTGAGTGGACCAGTGGAAAGGACACACATGAGAAGGAGGACTAGAAAGAGAGCAGGTCAAACATAGCTGTTTTTTACAAAGGAGGCTTGGGACAAAGCATTCACAACACATTCTCACTGAATGCATAACACAAGAGAAAAGATGACACAGATAAAAAGTCCGCCTTTAGAAAGGGCAAAAGAAATAGCAATTTTGGGTGAATGTTGGTGTAATTACTCTGTTTTTATTGAACTAAAAATGTTCTGCAAAGGAGCCAATTTACATAATACAGAGGTATTTCATATGATTTATAGCCCTGCTTTAAAGGCGATGGAGTGAAAAAAAGCTGTCACTGAAAAACCTGCTTTTTATCAGAGGAATAATTGCTGTTGGAAAAGGAACTTCAAGAAACATCCAGAGTTTAGAGACTGGGGAGAAGCTGCAAGCGGCCATGTGCTCTTGCACAGTTAGATGGGGTGCTGCAACAACACCTTTCCCTTACTACAGTTGTGGGAATCAGAAGCGCCTTGCAGCCAGAGTGGAACACACAAGGCACTGAAAATAAAACGCTTTCTCTCGGTGCTCTAGTGTGTGGTGCAGGGGTGGGGGTATACCCTCCATCTTCAGCATAAAGCAGCAGCCCTGCTGCCTCTCCCTGCGTTACCTGCCTGTCTGCTGTGCTCCAGCTCACCCATGCAATCTTGCTTGGCAACTTCCACTCCCAAACCGCAGGTTGTGGGATGGAGAAGACAAGGTAGTGCTGGGGTGAGAGGAGAGAATACACTGTCACCCACCTGGTTAGGTGTTGGAGGCTTTCCTAGAGTTCCAAAAGAGGGAGTATCTTTTCCTTCTCTAGCCTTTCTGGCGCTCCTCCTCTGTGACAGGGGTTGGGAGGCAGAGCCCAGCTGCACTGCCAACCTCAGGGTTCATGCTGCCCTCCTCATGGTGTCCCAATGAACCCTCCCAGAGCTCAGCACAAGAGGCAGCTGTTTCCTGGTTTATGGTTTACCTCTTACAGACTACCTAGTGGCTCCAGTACACACTGAGAATTGGCATGGGTTGCTGGAATATCCCGCCCCTTATTTTGCAGCACAAGTTAAGCTCTGATGCAATGCATGCTAGCTCTCTGAGCCAGACCTTTCAGCACATTGCAGCACCCGGTGGGTGAGGAGGGTCTGGCCCATCCTCCCGCAGCATGCAACTTGCCCGCTGAAGTCTCTCCAGCTTCATTGGCCTTCTCTGGCCATGTCTGGGACCTAATCTGGATTTTTAAGAACATTTCTTCATTTCTTGCTGCTCCTGTCATCAGCTGGACCCACTTCTTGAGGCTTCCCAGGTGTGTTAAGTGCTCATGGTGATGTTGAGATTATTAAAGGATAAAGTTAAACCCATTAGATGTATGGAAATAGTTATAGTAAAATATAAATTAAACTGACCAGGCTTATCGTTGTTAGAAATATACATTGTATAGTCCCATCTTTACTGGGACTGTAGATAGAAAAACTGGTAAAGATTTATAATTTAAACAATGTACCTTTGACTGATAAGTAGGATGTAGCCATCAAAAAGTAGAAGTGGAACTGATAAATTGCTAACTCAGTTAGTCAACCCTGAAGAACTGCTTTGACTTGCCAAAAGACTGTGACCTTAAAGGACAGTTAATTTTAGCAGGGGAAGATTGAGACTACCAATTCACAGACCCTCTACTCAATTAAAACCACCGACTCAAAAGAAATAGGTGGAATAATAAGATTGAGCATGGCTATTAATTTACATGCTAGGCAAAGGGATTTTAACCAATCAATTAATAAAATAACAATGTATACGTATTAGGAGGCTGAATGCATCAATGTTTTTGTATAAATAACCATGGATTTAAAGACTTGGTGTGCTTTCTTGGGACAAGCATCCATACATGCACATGTATGCAATAAAAGGAAACACCTCCACTCTGTGTAGATTGGCTCTTTGCATATTGGGTGATGGACCCAGTTTTTGGGACAACAATGGGAGCACAAAGGCAGATGTGGAAAATGCATGGCCCAGCTGAGAGCAGGCAGGATGCCCCTTTTGACAGCTGCCCCCCCACTTTTTGCAGCTTAAAGCAGTTGTGAAATAACAGCCTCGTTCACCACAGAGACCCTAGTGAGGAAGAGAGCTAAATCAGTGAGAGGTACAAGGCTTGAGATTGTACCAGTCTCCACCTGTAATACAGCTGTTCCTGTGGGTTCTGTGTGGCCCACTGTGGTAGTTTCACTTGGCTAGCCCTTGGCTAGCAGCCAAACACAACCGTTTGCTTACTCCCCTCCTCCAGGGGATAGGGAAGAGAATTGGGGGGAAAGGGTAAGGAGACTTGTAGGCTGAGATAAGAATTTAATAATTGAAATAAAATAATACTGATGATAAAATAATAATTATAATAATAGTAATAAAATATGCAAATGAGTGATGCACAGTGCAATTGCTCACCATCTACCAATCAAGCCCGGCCCGTTCCCAGATAATGATCCTGGAGGAGTGACAATCCCAAACTGAAACCACAATCCTGGAAGAGCGAGAGCCTGAGCTAAAGCCAGAGAGACAAAAGAGGAAAAGACCCTCATTAATATACTTACATGATGTTATATGATATGGAATATCCCATTGGCATAAGCAAATGCCAATTTAATGTATTAATTTAAATATTCCTCGCCCCCTTAGATCTTGCATTTGTAGACTAAAAAAACACTAAAGTCCTTCACTTCCAATGACAAAAATGCAAACCCTGGTGTGTTATCAGTGTTTCTTTCATAAAAAACCCCAGGCTGAAATCAAAACACAGCGCTGTTCTAGCTACTAAAAAGAAAGCCAGCTCTGTCCCCTCTAAAAACCAGGACACCCACAAGATGGTCTCCTCTCTGAGCAGAGCTGGCCTGCAGCGCTGCTCACCTTCCATCTGAGAGGGAACTGGTCAAGTGCTTATTATGTTTTGGATCAAAAAAGTAGATCAGCTTTTGATTTGCTTATGGATATTATTTAGTACAGGCTTTTAAAGGGTAGACTTTGTGCTTCATACTGCAAGATGTTGAGCACTCCTGAATCTCAGTGATCTAAATGAGAAATCATAAGGGACACAAGGGAATCGTCTTGACCATGTTCTGGTGACAGTCACTGAGAAATGAGCGAAAGCTAGAGCTAAGCATTCTTATTTTCAAACTCAATGTACTATTTACTTGCCTGAAAATGTAGAGATTAGGTTTCCTCAGCTGAGTGCAAAGTAATTTCTACCAAACAACTACTTATGGAAGAAAGATGTTCACGTATTTTTTTGAGAGGGGTAAAAAAGAATGAGAACACGTTTGTGAAAATTGCCACAGATAATGTTTTACTGTTTACCTTTGTGAAAAACAACATTAAGCTAAAAACTCTACTCCTCACAGTGATGAGTTTCTGCTAACTGGGAGTTAGTCAGTTCATGTAATGTCAATACCTGATAACTTAATTGTTGACTGATCTCAATTCATAAGTTCCTAACAAAAAATGTACTACAGAGTTTGCTGTGATTTTTACCGTGTTTGGTTGATGAAAAAGGAAACATCCCTTCCTAAAAATGTCCAGGCTGTACATTTCATAGATTGACCTATGAAAAACACCACTCTGCAAAAGTGAGGAATTATATACCTGATATAAAAGGCAGTTGGGTAATTCATAATTTGAAGTTCCCTTCATTTTTTTTTTTTTAGGTTTATAAAGACAGAAAAAGGTTTACCTTCACACAAACAACCTAAGTCATTATCCCTGTCTGGTACCACAGTCTCCATACCTGTCCTTTGAGCATTATTTAAATATTTTAAACTCCTTAGGGACCACAATACCATCATTTGCAGGGAGCAGCTTCCTACATCATGAGTAGTCTCACTGATATCACAGATAGTGCAGCAGGGCCCCAGGCGCAATAGTAGCCATAGCAGAAAGAGCAATAAAATGTCAAAGTATTATTATGTCAGCATGAAAGGTCTTATGGTTCCTAGTCTAATCCTCTTTAGTCCTGAGCACGTTCCTGTGTATCCACTTGCTGTGGGATACTCAGGCTATTTCAGAGTATCTATGACTCAGTTATAAATCTTCATAAACACAAATCATTGTCAGCATGGGCACAAATGAATTCAGCATCTCCAAGGAGAAATAAATAGCTATTAAGAAGCATATTTCTCATTTCACATGGCAACCCAAATACTGTCTCACATCATTCATATCTATACACTTGTAAACCTGTCCAGAGAGACTATGACTGCAGCTGTAAATGCAAGAAGAAGCGCTCAACGAGCTGAAATCGAGTCACTGAAACACAAAGAGAGAGGATGTCACTCAGCACAAAACCTGGCAAAGAGACTTACAATGCAGTATGACAACATGAGAGCCTTGGCAGAGCATGGATTGAGTTAATGTCTTACAGGTGGTTGTTTTTTTTTTTAAAGAAGAATCTTTATTTTCAGAGTGGTTAAGAGTTTTATTTATGACTTCATTCTCTTCACTGTATAACAGCACTTCACTCCTATTTCTTTCCTTGAATCCCTCATAAAATGCATTGCTGCTCTGAGCAAGAATTTCTGTTAAAGCTAACACACCTATAGCTTGGTAACTGTCTTGTAGAAAGATGGTTTAGATTTCAGCTGTCTCTCAGTCCATCCTTATAGTCTGTTTCTCTCTTCAATGAAAGAGAAGTGAGTCGCCACATGCTTCACAGGGCTTTGCTCCAACAGCCATGAAATTGCTGGATGCTAACACTGATAAGGAGTTTCTTATCTGGCTGAGGGTGCTATTTCTATAAATCGTTAGTAAATATCAGCAATTACATAATTAAGCATTTCTCCTCCTTTGTCTGATAAGAATTGCATGTGTAAGAGAAGTTACTTAACTTTCAGGGCATAACCCATTAGCAAATAGATTTTTTCTTTATTTATAGGCTGTGATGCCCTAACAGAAAAGAAAGCATCGACACATTTTGGTAAAAAAAAACAAAAAAAACCCCCAAAAAACATAAAGGAATATACATCATATCCTGCATCTCCCCCATTCTGCAGGGATGGGGCTTGTGTTATTAACCCCGAAACCTGAAATCCTTTCTTCTATTTCTAATAAATAACAAACTCGGCACGGGGTAGCTGTTCAAATCATGATATCTATTACAGAAAAGGTGGTAGTACTTCATCCTGACAGGTATCTGCAGAGAGTTTGCCAGCATGCCTATTTCTCTTGATTAGGGCCATTTGGGCCAACTCCAGTGAAAATGTTAATGACTCTATTGAACCAACTACAGGAAGGACAAGATGAGGGAAATCATTATTGATGGGCTGGTTGGAACAATGGCCACTGCATACTGGGAAGGTGTGGCATTGAGAGTACAAGTACAAGGCTCAAGAATGGGAAGAAGATTAAAAGCCAGGGTGAGAAACGTAAGGATGGACAGTCGTGGTGCTGTGTGGGTGCTCTGCACCCTGGTCCTGCGAGTGAAGTGGGAGCCCAGCCCCACTAACACGTGCTTACTTTCCTCAGCTTTCCACTTGTTCACTCCTTCAGTGTGCTGCGGATGTACAAAACAAGCTACAGAAGCATCTTTATTTTTTGTCATCACACAGTGCTTTTCATTCAAGGCCACAAGGGTGAAATCCTGACTTTGATGAAGTCAGTATGCATTTTACTGTCGGTTTCTGTAGGTCCAGGTTCTCGACAGCCATTCTTACTTCCAAAATTTTACGACCAATACTAATAATTCCTGGGGGAGAAGGTAGGAAGCTGCATTTCTTGGAGGTAAAGATGTTACAGGTGAGAAAGTCTCTGTGGAAGTGCTGTGCCTCCAACGCTGCTGAGCTTGGTGGCATTTAGGGTTCAAATAGCAACCGTTGGGACTTGCATCCATTTTCAGGGCTCAGTCAGGTGGGCCCAGCCCCTCAGGAATCCAGCAGTTTTATGAACCTAATTTGCTGAAATTACACATTTCAAACTAAAGTTTACAGGTTTGGAAACACTGACAGACATATACTGAAACTCTGAATAAATTTCCTGCAGTTCTAAGTAAGCGTCTTTGAACTCCAGAGACAAGTCGATAGGTGATTTCTGAGAGTGGAAGACTTTTGCTTGTAGCTTTTTATTGTCGGTTAGTTTATCCTCATGAAACACACCATTCTGAGTGAAAGAACAGCTTGGGCAGTGAGATGAAATGCCTCCACCTGCTGTGTTAGCCCAGACAAAAAGAGCACTTCATTTACCTTTACACACACAGAGGTCACTGTCAAAAAAGTTATTTTCATCTATCAGCCCCCTCATAGAGGTTCATAACAACATTTTCTAGCTATTCTCATTCTTTAGTCTATAATTAGAGCTATTCAGATTGGAAATGTAGGGAGTCTTGCTGTGTACAAGTAACTTGATACATTTTAGTCTCCAGGTTAGGCAAGGTTTTCATGGCAGGAAAACGGCTGTGCTTAGACATTGGGAGAGAGTGTTCAGAGTTCAGCCTACCAGCATTAATGGAAAAGCTCTCATTTGACTACTGAGAGTTTGAATAGAACCACAAAGTCTGTACTGAGTTTACAGATGTGGCTGAAACTTTACAGCTGTGTGGGGTTGGATCTGTCTGAAAATTGTTTTAGATACTGTTGTAGACATGCTCTCATTTTACCTGCATCACATTTAACATGCTTGAAATGGCCCATTTGTGTTATACATTACAGAGAGCAGCCTGAACTACTACTGCCGTAAAATGTCTTCTCAGTACTACTGATTTTTTTTCATCTAAGGGGCTGACTGGTTTTTAGATTTGGAGGGCAAAGCATTTAATTATTTCTACTCTTTCTTCCCCTTAGCATATTTCACATTAGTATCATATCTGTATTTTGGCACACCTAGAAGCTCAGACTGGATTAGACTAAAATTTAGCCTCACAGAAAATGGGTGAAGAATGCTTTTGTTCTCAGTCATTGGTCAAGTTCCTAGAAAGGATTTGCTGTGTGACAGTATAAGTGGTGTGTTACAGATGTTGATAATTCAAGCTCCTCTGATGGCTTTCTTCTGTGTGTCAAATATACCACCAGAAGAGTTATTTTTCTGAGGATGGCTATTCTCTTTTGCTTTTCTTGACAATCTCTTTGCAAAATAAATACCTACTGAAGTTCTTGTCTTTCCTTTCAGTCTTGTTAGGTGGAAGCCGAGGACCCAGAAGTTTTTCATGTAGTCCATAAAGTGTTCATATTGTATAAGATTTTAACTACTTTGCCTGAAAAGAAGTGAATAACTTAGCTCCAGCTGCATATCAGTCAGACCTAATACTGATATTTAAGTATGTGTCAGTCAAGAATTTCTCCTGTTGATTTAATTCTAACAAAAGACACACAGCTATTTTGGGACAATGAGTATTTACAGTTGATAATGTGCCACTTACAAGAATACAAGATCATTTTTTGCCTTTCTAGTGTTATCTGTACTGCTAAATTCTCCTGGTCTGGCAATTGGTTTCTGACTGCCAGTGCTCACAGGGTCTCACCCTCATTGTTCAAGCCTGCCCTGCACAGGCCAGCTGGTGCATCCACACTGTACAGCACTTGATACAGGCCTCCTCTGGGTCCCAATACTCATACTTCGCCATGTATTTTCTGAGTTCATAGTGTCTGAAATACATTAAGGTCTGGCCTGCAGTCCACCAGAATGGTATTTTTACAGTGGGACAACAAGACTATGTAGGACATGCTTTGGGATGTGGTGGCATAAGGACATTTGTAGAATACATAAGAGTGTCAGACCCACACAAATAGTGTTGGAGGGCTGTGCCTTGGGATCATGTTTCATGCAGCATAGACAAACAGTGGACCAGGATCTGGGAATGAACTGGAGAGCTGTATTTTGGCTGTATATACATAATTTATAACTTTATTATTCAGTCTCCTCATCTGTGACTTTTTGGAAGATAACATGTATGTGATGGTATAGCACCTGCTCATGATGGGGAACTTCCTTGCCCTGTCTTCCATCCCAGCTTTCAGTGTAAGGGCCAGGGATAGTATAAGAGGGAATTCAGCTATCAAGGAAACCACCAATCACTTAATGGGTTTACTTTATATTTGACATTTGCGTGAAAACATGTGTACCACCTGGAAGCTCTGTGTTGTGTGAGTATTAATGTTGTAGCTCCTGCCCTATGGCTGCTGAAAGGTGAAGCTCTTCTAGAAGTGATGTACATCTGCTGCGCATAACGGGAGCATATTATGATCAAATCTGTTTAACTCAGCTGGTAGCAATCTCTGTGAGCAAAAATTTACTGACAGCTATTAACAGTTCTTTTCATTTTCTAGCACAGCATATCATAACCAAATTAACAACCCAGGCAAACTAGAAGTAGGCTAATACGTAGATTCCATGGTGGATGAAAATCACTCCAAAGTGAATAAATGTCCTATGTGCACCTGTCCCAAGAAAAGGGATCAAAGAAAAGGGATAAAGGTGTCACAACTACAGCTCCAGTTGAATGATTGCATAGAATCATTTCTTGGTAAAGGATATGCAAAGCATTTGTCAGATGCTTTTGTCTTTTCCTTTATTCAAAGTTTCACTGAACTTCCAGGGTGATATATTCACTTTGTACTTGAATTCCTGTCTCTTCTAATATTACAGTCTGAGAGATAATAGGATTACTTCCATTAAATGTAGAAAAAGCAATAGTTATCTTCTCGTTGCATTGTATCAGAAGCCACTTATTTGAGTTTTCTATGAATAGGATGTTTGCTGAAGCACAGTGCTATGCTGAGGAAATTATTCAAAAAGTTGTTTATTTCCCACCCACTTGTCTGTCTGCCTAGAAAACTAATTTGCTTATTCAGTTAAATAAGATAGGACACTGACTTGCCAAAACTTAGAAACTAGTATTGAGAGCTATCAATACAGACATGAATACAGACAGTGTTTTATGCTGATTTTGATTTAATATTAACTGAGGGTTTATGCATTTTTCTGAAAGATTTTTTCTCTATGGCATTTACAGTGAAGCACTACAGCCACTGTTAGGCTTATAAACTCCAAGGATCTCCCATCTCTCTTATTTCATATAGATAGCACGCAGTGTAGGAAGCTGTGGCCAAAGAAGAGCTGTATTTTAGTAGAATGACATAACTGAATTCAGGTCTTGGTAAATCATATCCATTAGCACATTCACTACAAACATTTTGCAGTCTGCTTTCCCAGTGGAGTTTAAGAACATGTTTATGAATGAATTCTCTGTAGATGGAGCGGGAGCTGCACACTGTGCCTTTCTTGTTCACAAAGGGTGGTGAACATTCTTCTGATTCAGGGCTGGCTTTTCCAAGTGCACACATAGGTCTACATCTCAATCTTGCCTCTCTCTGCATTTGCTATAAATGCAGAATTGAATTTGCTGAACATTGTTATGTGCATTTTTACAGTAAATCAAGACAGTATACCACCGAGTTCAGGGAAGTTAGGCCGTTAGAAAAACAGTGTGATATCAGAATTGGCTCTCTGTCTCATTGCAAGCAGAGCTATGTCCCAAATAAGACAAAGCTTGACTGATTTCACACTTTCAGGTTCCCTTCTGATGCAATACCCATTCTGGGGATAAAAGCTCAGTTATTTCAGCCTTGTAATTCTAGTTCAAAGCCTTCACTTTCCTTCTGTCTTCATTGTAGCTAATCAAGTTGCTTGTTGCAAATAATTGATTTTTCCTTTTTTTTTTTCTTCATTAGTTCATCATAGGTTAGGTGCTTAGAGATATCAAAAGACTGTTCTGAACACATTTCATCCCAGATGTTTTCAGAAGCAATTTATATGAAGAACTCCTCTGAATACAACATCTCCTTGTCCCGTTAGCCTTGCCTTCCTCTAACAGAGTTCATTTTTCAGTTGAAACCACAGAGCCTGAAGCAAGAATGAAGTTTTGCATGGGGAGGGCTGCAGCAGAGGTGCTGGTGTGAGGAGGTCCCACCCATTCCTCAGGTGCTTGCTCCCAGCCCACCAGTGCATGTTCCCTCACAGCTGTGATATATTTTCCTCATCCACTTTTATCTTCTTTCTCAGCTTAAGGGTAGAGGAAATGTTCTTGTTAGAGGGGAGGAGAGGGGAATTATTTAAGGCTCTTCTGTCCTCAAAGCTCTTTCTTAAGGAACTGCTGAACTGGGCCTTACATTGGAGAGAACATGCACAGATGGGTAAGATTTCACTCACTGGCTTGCTGGCAGTTTATTATTGTGCTGTGACTAATGAACATTTTATTAGATTAGGAGCCTGGTTCAGTATAGGTATCTAAGTCTTTGAATAACTGTTTATGTGGTTGTAATAGCCCAAGTTTTTGCATTGTTTTGCTTTTAACCCCTCCACTTCTTGAAGTTTTACATTGCAGAAAGCCTCAAATCCCCTATGATTACCTGTCACCTTATGGTCTTTATTCATTAATGGAGCCCATTGAAACCAACAGATTTTTATCTGCAAATTTCTTTGACTGTTTTGCTGTCAGATCCACTCATCTATATAATTATTATTTGGGATAGTCATCATGTTTCCTTCAGCTGTTCATAAACTGATAAAATGGTAGTTTGTTGCAAGCTATATTTAAATAGGCTACAGAGCAATGCGGGAGTCTGTTCTTTGCATTAATCAGTTTAGCTTTTTTTGTCAAGGGATGATGTTTTAACTTTATTTATTTGAGTCTGAATCTTCTTCCCTTTCAAGAGCAGAACTATAACTATGCAGTCTGCAGCAGGGACAAGGACAGCACGACATATGTGGCACACTGCAGGGACTCTTGGGTGTTTTGTAAGAATGACATTCTGACTGGAAATACAAAATCAAATTTCCCACCAGGAAACTCCAAGTTAAGTCTTTAGATGTGGGCTGGTTGAAACTGGAATCCTCCATTTTCCTGAACAGATTGGAAATGTCTCATTCAGCATCCATTATAATAAATAAATAAATTACACACCATATTAGTCCACTCAAGCATAGAGCCGTAATTTATGGCCCTATTCTCTTTTATAGATCTAACTGTATTTTTCAGAGTGCAAATGTGTTTTTTCTTGTGAAGCCTGTGATACCAGGCATCATAGAGGATGTGGTAAGATTTGGTTTACAAGAAAGAGTTATGACAGTTGGCTCCCTAAATAAAACTGTCACACAGTAATGTCACAAAATGGGAAATGCAACTACTTGTTCAGCTGAATTTAAACCAACTAATTTGAATTTACTGGAGAACACTGAAATGAACTGTTTTGAATCCATTGTCAATTGTCCTTGTTTGGGTTGAAAAGAAGACCAGTTTTTGATGGGAATCTGGCATTTCCTTCAGGGAAATGTGAAACTAAAAACATGGTTGCTATCACAGAAATCTGTATTTGTCTGAAACTGTAGTTCTATTTCATTGCCTTTCTGTCTAGCTAATTATCCAATCTAATGATGGTGATAGCAGATACTGACTTTAATTTTTTTTTTCTGATATTCTGACTTCTTAAGCTTATGGCACTTCTAGCAGCAGACATAAATTTCACTGATGAGCAAAGCTGTGGAGCTCTTTAAGGTGTCACTGAGGTGGTAATTACATTAAATATCAACTCTGTCCTCTGAGGACAAGAATGAGTATTGCTAGACCACAACCTTCATTTCAGCTTGGATTCTGATGATATTGGGATATTCTTGCCAGTGATGCATTGGTTAGCACATTGGCAGAGCCTGGGTCTTATATCTTATCTTTATAGATGAAATATGAGTGTCCATCAGAGAATGTAAGCTCTGGATATGTCAATATGTTAATTAGCTCAAGAATGTCAAAAGCATCCAAAGGTCATTATTTAAAATTTAATCAATGTTTTATCAGATCTGTTGATCTACAGCCAATGAATAACAAGTCAGCTGCAGATGACTGGATTCCCAAAGCATTTAGGTGCTTAACTTCCACCGATCACAACTGGACTTATATTCCTAAACATTTTTGTGGATCTGGGACATTGGTGGTTATAGGTCTTTATGATCAGCCTGCAGAGGATTTCTGGTATGGACGATAATGTCTATGGTTTTGGCAGCACATAACTAGTTTCTTAGCATAAGACAATGTAAGTACTTACATTTGAAAACACTAAAAACTAAAGATTGCCAGCCAACACCTCATCATTGTCCAGTTTTCTGCTGTATCGTAAATAAATAAGTCCCAGCAGCCTCAGACACTACCATGTGATAACTGCTGGCAAATGCAGATTAACGCATTCACAGCAGGCAGAGCAGTTCCAGTTCTTTAATGTAATTATTGCTACAGTTTGTAAGGGACAGAAAGCCCAGGCATTAAAATGAATGACTTGTTCCCTCCTTATTCCTTCATCAATCCTTTCTCACTGCTTACCTTTGTTTCTGTGTGCACTAAGCTAATTAATCACAGTGATTCCAAGGCTGCTTTTCTTACTGGAAACAAGGTGTTTAGATCCTATCAAATATGGGTATGATTAGTCCAAGTCATTTATTCCCATGAGTATTACGGTGTTTCTTGTCATTTATTGTCCATCCCCTCAAGTCAAATACCAAATTTTCTGCTAGTCTTAGCAACCAGCTTTCTTTGTCACTGCCTTGAGCCACTTGGGACCACCAACAGACTTTGGTTCTTCACAGCTCACTCCCTTTTCCAGACGACTTCTGAACACATTGTCCTGCACAGGGTGCAGGACTGCTTCCCAGAGTGCCCCTGGTTGCCTTTCTCCTTGGCAAAGAGTGACTCATTCTTACTTTTGGTTTCCTATTTTGTAACTGTTATTAAACTTTAAGTTTCCAAAAGCTTTCAGAGAGTCGAAGCACATGTGTATCATCTGGTTACCCTTATTTACAACCTCAGTGATGCCTAACTTAAACAGTATCAGGTTTGTGAACTACAACTTCCCTCTATGAATTTTGTGTTGATTTTTCCCCAACACATGTATTTCTCCACATAACTACTGATTTTTTTTTTTTTAATATACTGTCATCTTCAGACACCAGAAGCAAGGTGCCTGTCCTGCGGCACCATGGTTCTCTCTGCACGCTTTTTGGACATCTGTGCGACATTTGCATCATCTTTCCTTCTGCTACCTTTTGCCAGAGCAAACCCATTTCTTGGTACAAAACACAGCACTGCCAAATTCTTATGAGGTGTTTTAAGAAACTAGATTACACTGGTAGGTTGTTTTGCTTTCCAGGAAACTCCATTCTTCCCTTGCCGCACAGATATGCGCACATCTTAAATTTCACTGGAGTGAAATAAGGATGGAGCCAGTCAGACACACTCTGTTGATAGGCAAAGCCACTAACATGAATTCTGCAAATGGTCATGGGGATAAGTGAGCACGGCCCACCAAATTAAACCTAGAATTAAACTGACACAAGAGTGGAAGCTCTGTTCAATTTTTGCCTCTTCCTCTCACTGCTATAGGAGGGTCCTCCAAATCTGTCACACATCAGCACAGCTCAGTGCAGTGGAGTAATTTGCTGGCATCTCATTTTCCCATTTCTCTGTGTCCTACCAAGAGCAAAGTGACATCCTCTCAGTCACTTCTCTGTCCCATAAAGCAGACTTGTTTTCAAGTGCTTATGTGGGATGCTTTCCAAACACCTTCACACCTGGCTCTCCATCCTTCTTACATGGCTTTATTTCATAAAATCACAGATTTGCATGGATTGGAAGAGACCTTTAAGATTATCGAGTCAAATCATTGGCCTCACACTGACAGGTCCCTGACTAAACCATGTCCCTAAGCACTATGTCTACATGACTCTTAAATACCTCCAGGGATGGGGACTCTATCAGTGTCCTGGGCAACCCCTTCCAATGCCTGAGAACCCTTTCAGGAAATAAATTCTTCCTAATATCCCTTGGCACAACTTGAGACAATTTCTTCTTGTCCTGTTGCTTGTTACTTGGTTGGACAGACCGACCCCCACGTCTCTACACCCTCCTTTTCAGGTAGTTGCAGGGAGTGATAAAGTCTCCCCTGAGCCTTCTTATTGAAGCTTTGTGGGTTTTTGTCCTTTATGGTTTGTTACGTGGGTTTTGCTGGTTTATCATCTCTCCTGCCAACACACTGACTGCAAGAAGGGGCAATCTCTAATTACCCACTCGTGCAGTCTT
>NW_010314054.1:67220-80264 GCF_000700745.2 Antrostomus carolinensis
GGGAGAATTCCCCGAGATAAACCCCCAGCCCTGCTCTCCAGGGCCTCTTCCTTAGTGGGAAAATTCGTACCCTGCAAGGAGCCAAGCCATGGAGCGGGGGGGAACCACCTCCACCTCCTACCATCCCTGGCAAGGGGACGTCTCCACGCAGACCTACAGCGGGGGAGCCCGGCAGCCCGGGCCGGCCATCTGCCCGGCTCCACGGAGCGGGGCTCAGCCAGCGCTGCGTGTCTCAGCCCTGGCCTCTAGCGGCCGTGCTCACGCGTGGGCCGGGGAGAGCCCGGAGCGGGGCCCGGGGTGCCTCCGCCCCCGCCCGGGTGAGGAGGACCCTGACCGGGGGAGCGGCTTTTGCACCTCCTCCCATCTCATCGGCCTGGATAAAAGCGCAGAGGATTTTCTCAAGCCAAACTCCTGCCCTCGACGGTTCTGTAAGGGTTTGGGGTATCTTACCCCATGGGAAGCTGCTGTGACGCACCACAAGGACGCAGGTCTGGGCCGAGGGGTGCAAGGCTGATGCTGGGATTCACCCGGGGCTTAACCCCGAGCATCATCGGGGTCTCGGCAGTGTCTGCTCCCTCCGGCTTGTCACAAATGCAGCCGCCCTTAGCCGTGTAGGAGGCAAATCATTACTTTTATCTGAGATCGACTCTCTTTCTTACATGTGAGAAGATAACAGGAAACAAATCAGATACTAAATTTAGAGAAAAACAATTTGTTCAGACTTCTCGTTATTGAATGCCTCTATAGTACATGATTTTCTTTCTGAAACATCCCTCAAGTACAATACAAAGATGTTTAAATGGTAATATTACATTGCTGTGTTTCTCCAGTACATTTATTGGTGATTTTTGCCAGCTAGCTTTGGAATCACTTGTTTAGAAAAAAAGTTTAAACAGCCTTGTTGACAATGAGTTTTACTGTTTTTTTTTCTTAACATATATATTTGATGCTATGCTGTTTCATTTGCTCCCATCTCCCAGAGTACAATTTCTATTATTAATAATAACAATATTGCCTTTTTTGTCTGTTTTCCTGTTAGGCAGAAAGTCATGTCCTCTCCCATGACAACTAAGCCAAAAAAAAAAAGGGAAAAAAAAATAGTAGTACATCTTCAGTACATCTTTCCTTATAAAACGAAAAGAATAGTATGCGTTCAGCAATAATTTATTGCACCAGCTGCCTGTCAGCAACAGCACTAGAAGAAAAACATGCTTCAACCCAGGAGCCCACAGGAGGGCACTGGGATGTAGCAGGGAAGGGAGCAAAACTGGGTGTGAAACCATCAGCACCAGGGCTGGCAGGTCCTGAATGCTGCCTCTGTGTGCCAGGGGCCAGAAGGGAAGATTTACTCTTCTTAAATTAGCACCTACAGATGCCTGTGAAGTGATACGGCTTAGGGCTGATGCTTACAATTTGAGGGCTCACAACACAGATTTATGGCCTTTAGCATTCCTGTCCAGCCTTGCCAGAGTTAATATTTGAATAAACACTCAGGTTGACTCTGCCTGAATTTCATCTACCAAGTAAAGTCTTTTAAATTGGTACTGAGGTGAGCCCTAATGGTCCTAGCAAAGTTCAGGGCTCTCCATAAGTAGGTCCTGAAAAAAATGTATTAGTAGGATTTGTAGCCCTAAGGTTGCTGTTACAGGCCTGAGGCTACCTGTTTTACAATGTGTATGTCATTCTGTGCTCTGCTCTCCTCGGCTGTCCTTCCAGGGAAATACTTCTACATTCCAACTAAGGGCCAGAAACCACAGGGAAGTGCTGGCTCTGCTGACAGCCAAAAGCAGGAGATGTATGCCTTCCAGGAACTTTTAACCAAAGTGCCCAGCCATAAAGTGCCCTTCAGGAAGAATTAGGAAACTGAGGACAAGCATGGGGTATGTGCACCCTTGCCCTTTCTAATGCTGCTGCCTCCAACCTCTTTGTACCCAGCTTCTGGTTGTTTTTTTTTTTTTTTTTTCCTTTTGCCCTGGAAAACAGAACTTGCATGGAAGAAGAGCATCTTCTTTTTGAGCTCCAGTCCAGACTTTTGATCTGGCTTCCTCCTCTTCCATTGCACTGAAATTCATTGCACAAAAGTCTCTAATTCTTTCTTTTTAGCTTAATCTAGCCTTACACTCCTTGTCCAGGATGATAAATTTGATCATACACTTAACCCAAAATTTTGGTTTACTCTTTCGTCAGCTACCCTCTCTTCTTCTGCCCACTTTTTTCCTTCTGCAGGATCTTTGATGGTTTGTTTTTTCTCTCCCCTCATCTCTTTATGGTACCCTGGGATGCTCTTCCTTTTGTAATTCTTCTCTACCCCTCCGAACTGTCACTGTCCACCAACTTATGCCTTCTGTTCATGCAGGTGACTCGAATTTCTCTGACTTTGCTTTGCCTCCATCTGTCAGGATGGAAATCTTGTCTTGTGAGGTTTCCTTGAGAATGATCGGTTGACAGCAGGAGCTCAGTATGGTTAAAAGAGATATTAATGTTTTCTCTGCACCGAGGTAGCAGCACCTTTCTTGATTGCTTATCACTCAAGCCCACTTTCTACTTGTTCCTCTTTCTGCATCCTCAGGTCTCTCTGTCTTGCAGGGGGAGTTTGGTATAAACTATATGCATTGTAGCTTTTCCTGTCCCTTTTATAGCTATAGTTTCTTGCCCAGATGCCCACTATCTTGTGTCTTGCTTGCTGCAGCGTTCTTTGCTCTCAAAAAATACAGTGTCACTCTTAGTCTGTGCAGAGGGCTGCTGCCAACGTCCCTTTCCTTGTAATTGGCTCACACCAGCACTCTTGCCGAATGCCCCCTCCTTCAGAGCATCTCACACAGGCAGCTCTCTTCATTTTCAAGTCCCTTTTCATCCCTCGTTTGCAAGGCACAGGCTGGTTTCTTCTTCCTACTGGCCCACCATGCAACCTTCCTCTCTCACTTGCTGTGTCTTCTGATGCCATTATGCTTTTGTCTGTGTTACTCTTCAAGCCTGGCAGGAGATTCCTGTAAATAAATATCTGCATGGTCTCTCCTTCAAATACTTCCTTCTCTGTGAGCACTCATCCTAGGTGTTATCCAGTTCAGACCTCCCTTCCAGCTGTGTCAGTTTTTGATGACTGTGTGTCATGATGAGATGCTGGGAGTGAGTAGAGGATTTATGAAGTTCAATAACAAACTGAAGGAGTTGTTTAATTTAGGATGAATAAGCTGTTTTCAAAGGCACAGTGGGAGTGCTTCACATTGTATGGCCTGCATCTTCATTTGCAGTACAGGCTGTGCATCAGCAAGGCTGCACAACGAAGGAGAAAACTTGACAATGCTTCATTTCCATTTTACACGTGCAAGAAACCGGCACATAGTATCCACTCAGAGGACTTTTACACTGTGCATTATATTCAGTTCCCTCCTCAGCCCCTCTGACCCCCACAAGCCCAGATCACTGATTATATATATACACCTTTTTTTTTTTTTAATATAAATGTAATTAACTGTCTGTAAAGCTCTGCTGTAAACCAGATCCCTGGAATGGACTAAGTTAGAAAATTACATTTGTGAACAGTTATTGTAAACTTTAGCAACTGAAACAGAGTGGTGAATGGAGACACAGAGCATGATGTGATCAGATAGGGGTGACAGCAATAAAAATGAAAAATTTGCTTGAAGAAATGATAGGCAGGATACTTTCCACCACTTTGTTCCCTCTGGGAGATGAACAGTTTGCAGAAGGAGAATATTTGGTAAATCAGCTGATGTTACACTCCACAAGCTCAGCAGGGAGTAATCCCTGGTTCACTGGCTCCTAAACCCAGTAATCCAGTTATCAGGAAACAGGGGAGCCCTGAGCACAGACTTCTCTCCTGAGGCTTGCTGTGGAAGGGAATTATCCATCTCCTCCAAGGAGATATTGAAGAGGCCACCACAAAGGAAAGTCATTTTGTGGCAAGATAACAAATGTGATATCCTTGACGAAGAGCCATGCCCTCCAGGAGATCATCCCCATTGCCCCTCCATCCCCCAGGTGCCAGAGGTGCCTGCTGTGGAGAGCATTGCATGGGCTGCCCACCCTGGTGCAGCTGGCATGCTCCTGCCCTCCGAGGTGATGGCTGTGCCAGCCTCAGCCAGCCTCAGGGTCTGCAGGTGGCTGCAGCAGCGTACTCTGGCTCCCATCACCAGAGCATCTCCTGTGGGACCTTACAGGGGCTCAGGAAACTCCCATTGCACTAGATTTTCCAAAGAAGTCCATTTAGGTGTGGTTAATAAATGATCACTGTCTTTTGAAAGATCTCTGTACACTGGGTGTTTGGTCTCTTTGAAAATCTGCCTGTAGCTGTCCCTGTGACAGCTGCAGGTCTCCAAGTGCCTTTGAAAAACAGGTCCTTGTGTACTTTTCTCAATGGAGATTGCATTTGTTCAAAACTCTGGCTCCATTTCTGGGTAGTGACCTCATGAACAATGTAGGAGCCTAAATTTCATTACCTTTCAAATAGGTTTAACTGCTTTTGAAAATTTTACCCATTGAACTATTTTACAAATTTTGTCCATTGTGCACAATTAAGGATTAAGAAGATTGTCTCTTTGCAGCTGTCATTTAAAGGTCAGATAAAGATTGAGAGCTGAAAAAAAGCATCTATTGAAAGTATCTGTAGATCTTTCATTGTCCAACAGAAAAAAACATTATAATGCAGGGCCAGGCTTGGGAGACCTGCTTTATTCTATTCACAACTCGGCCAACAGCCTGTTAAGTAACTGTGCCAGTCACTTCTCTTTTTGTGTGCGCATGAAGGATACTCCACTGGTCAAATATGGTTATTGATGCTTACCTTCCTTTGGAGAGAGGCTTGGGAGCTTGAAATGAATGCTACAGCAGAGGTGTCTCTGCTCATACAAATGCCCAGACGTTCTGCCTGCTGGGGGAAGATAAATGCTAGAGTGACATGATGAAAAAGGTACACCATTTATGAGAAACAAAACCTCTCATATACAATTTATGACAAGACAAAAACACCTCTGGGAAACATCCTCAACATTTTTTAGTTACTTCTGGGGAACATGTGCAGGCTAAGAAATTGTGCAGGCTAAGCAATCCTTCATGGTGGTAGTAGTCATAATATCTGTAATATCTGACAGAAATAATTAATGTTTTTATAATCTAAACTAAGTTTCAAGCTTCACAGGATCTGTCTGTTTGGTTTTTTGTTTTCCTTTTCTGCCTTTCCTTTTCCATTTTCATTCTCTGTGACCAGAAGAGGTTGTCCTAAAAAACTGAAGCCGGGGTTTGTCAAAATCAAAAATTAGAAAGCTGTAGCTGTAGACTTGAAGTGCTTTCTGGAGCAAAGTATGAACCTTGCAAAGGTGAAGGCAAAGTGAATCCTCCTAGAGGTCATGAAAGCTCCTTCTGTTGCTAATGGAGATACATGGGATGTGGTGATCTGCCTACACTCACCTCAAAAGAAGAGTGATCAAGACCACAGTCAGCTGGAAGATAAGAAGTGGTTCCAGCATTACTTCCCTTACCTTGCTTTTTTCACCCCACATAGTTTGCTTTGTAACAGTATAAGAGATTTCAGTTTAGAACAGTTTATACTGTGATGAGTGATGGCTTAGGGGTTCTGTTAGAGGCTTTTTGGCAAATAGACCATTTTGTTGTCCTACTGGAAGAATAAAGGCACATGATGAGGACTAAAGCTGTTATGCCTCTGAGTAGTGGGTTTACAAATCACAGAGTCACCAAGTCATTTGAATGGGAAGGGACCACGAGAGGTCTCAGGTCCTGCCTCCTGCTCAGAACAGGTCACCGCTGACTGACGACCAGGCTGCTGAGCAAGGGGGTCCATCAGGATTACACCAAGTGGTTGCTCCCACTTCTTCCTCTCGTTTCCAACAACATGCTTTCTGCTTTGTCCCAAAGCTGGGAAAGCAAAGAAGGGGAAGCATGTGTCCCTTTGTCATGCAGCCCCTCTGACCAGACTGCCAAATATCCTGGGGGAATTCTGGGAGAGGTGTCCCACCATGTGGTGCAGCTGGGCTGCATCAGTAGCTCCATGGTGCCTCTCTGTGCCTTCATCCTGTCCTGCTGTGCCAAAAATGGAGCTGCCTCCAGCTGGCCTCTACCCAACCTGGCAGCCTTGCTCAGAGCTGGCCCTGACCCACCAAAACACTTTTGCCTGTGTGCCCTGATCAGACCATGCACAGTAGCTCTGCATCCTCTGCTTTTAACGGTGGCAACTACAGCTCTATTTTTACAAGCAGGCTTTTGAAGGAAAGGAATACCAGAAAATTTGGCTTCTCTTCTGTTCCCTCGAGCGCTCGGCACAGCACTCTCTTGGGTGTTTGGCTTGAAAAAAATACGTAAGGAGCCCTACTTAAAGTTAAGGGTACACATAAGTCCTTTGTTGACTCAGAGTGAACAGCAGCAAAGCAGCTGAAAACACTGACCCGAGTCACAAGAATGAGGCAGAAAAACAGCTACTGAAGTCTACATCTCAGAATCCCACCCTCAGATACAGCTCCCAAGTGCCTGGAGATTTTCCACATCGTGTCCTGAAATGCTTCTTGCATCTAGGAACCAGTGATCACGCTTTAATATCTGATTTGAATTGTCTACCTCCTCACTTCCAAGTAATTCTAGCAGTCGGTAAAACATTCTTTTGCCTGCAAAACTGAGCATTGGCAAGGGGAAATGTAAATTACAGCTTAATTTAATTCTGCAGGCTGGTTTCCAAATTAACTGTATTTCTCTGCAGTCCAGAAAGTCCTTGTATATAATCATAAACAGTCTATCTGTTATAAAGCAGTAAGGCATCATTAATAGTTATGTCTTAATTAAGCTCTAAGAAAGAGCATTTTTAGACTGCTATAAGCCAAGCAAGTTTCTCTCTGCTGTGTCTAGACATGCGTTACCTATGGATGCCAGAATGATGGGTACCTCATAAATAGAAAAGATCACATTGAATGGTAAACTTTTTTAATTTCCAAATTAACACATTAACAAAAATGTGCAGATCCCAGGCTTCCCTGGTTAACTGCAGGTGCACAGTGCTAATACTCATTTACCTACTTTAACTACAATGTTGATTTTATCTTAATTGTCTTTATTCAATTAATTTGCCCTGGGGGATGAATTTGGCTTCATATCATTATCCTCTTTCATTAGAACAATTGAATACCAGAGTGTAAACACAGTATGTGTGCTCTTATTCAGGAAGGTGGAATTGCTTTTCTGATCACACTATTTGCAGGATGAAATAAACTAATTTTTTTAATTACTTTTTTTTTTTTTTTTTTTTTTTTTTCTCGGCCCCAATAAAATAAAATTTGTTTTTTTTTTTTTTTTTTTTTTTTTTTTCCATCTAAAGAGTTAACGGTGCTTTTGGTGGTTTCCCCCGCCCTCCACCGAGGCAGTGGTCTGAGTGGCCAGCAGGTGGCTGGCATTCGCCGGCGGCTCCCTCGGCATTACCGCAGCCGGTTAAACCAGCCTGCTCTCGTCATGGGAAGCAGGGGATGAATCGACGTCCAGAAGCTCCTGCCTATAGGATCCGAGCTGTCAGCGCAGCCCTGCTTTTTTCCTCGTTTATAATCCAGCTGGCGAACGCAGGTGCTGAAAGCCGGGAGAGATTAGCAATGCAGTGTGACAGTGGCTACCAAAAGTTTGTGGTTTTTGGAATTCTCTTGTTTTGGACTCAGTTCTGTTCAGGAGACCTGAAGCTGGGAATTTAACAAGCCTCAATATTGAAAATGCCTACCATTAACTGGTCTTTGATTTTGACAAACAGCCTTCCAGAGCTCAGGGATACCTAACAGCAAGACAAGTTGATGAAGAAAAGGCAAGTTTCAGGAATCAAACTGTGCTAAAAGATGTTCTCCTTTCACCTTATGGAAAAATTACTGTTAAGCAAACTGCAGTTGCTTTTCTGGTTTGTTTATTGTTGAGATGTGTCACAAAGTGATATGACTTTTATACTCTTCTGACTGTTTAAAGCCAGCAAGCAGCAGCAAAATTAAAGCAAGAAATTTGAGGATTTTCAAAGAACAAAGCTGTCTTCTGAGAAGAGCAAAGTAGCACAATGGCATCTGGAGAGTGCCTTCTGCTAGACTTTGAAACAGATAACTTAATTCTCTACAACATTTCTGTCAACCAGAGCACAAACCTCTCCCTCCTCGGTGACGACGGGTTCTACCCAGCGTTCCTGTATGCCATCCCCACCATCTATGGGATCATAATTTTGATAGGCCTTATTGGCAATATCACTTTGATTAAGATCTTCTGTACTGTGAAATCCATGAGAAATGTCCCTAATTTGTTCATCTCCAGTTTGGCTCTGGGAGACCTGCTGCTTTTAGTGACTTGTGTGCCCGTGGATGCCAGCAGGTACCTTGCTGACGAGTGGCTCTTCGGTAGAACTGGATGCAAACTTATCCCCTTCATACAGCTCACTTCTGTAGGGGTGTCAGTCTTCACTCTCACTGCTCTCTCGGCTGACAGGTAAGCTGGCTGCTGTAGCCTTGAAAAGAAGTCTGCATATTTATGACTCCATAAAATGCACAATTAAAAATGCATATATTCAGGTACCAAGTAAATTTTTAACCTTATGAGGGGAAAAATAAAAATTTTTGTCAATTTGTGATGGTTACGAGAACACAACTTGAGGCAGTCTGAACACAGGATACTTTTTCTAGGCTATACTAAATGTTTGTGGAGTTTAGCTAATAGTCTCGCTTAATTAGAAGAAAAAACAAGAGCAGATCAAGCTAAAGACCAAAGAGAGAAAATACTATTAGTGAAGGAAGCTTTGTTAAAAGATAGCATGTTCATATTTGCCAAAAAGATAATTGATCCCTATTTCATGAAGTGTGAAGGCACTGAAGCAGCAATTTAGAGTGCAGTTAGAATCAATTATTTCTAGTGGCTTGCTTCCTTAAGGCTAATTACATGTGAGGCAATATTTCATGAAATATGTTCCAAATATTCAAATGAAGATGCCTGAAGCCAGGCATCTCAGTTTGCTATAGCCAGTGTATTTCCCTTGATTAAACCGTTTGTCCCTTATCCAATCAAAACTGGTCTGTGCTGTTGGTTCAGAAACTTTGTCTTCCAATAATGTTTGGTAAAAATAACGTGTAATAGCTGTGCTATTTTAGAATATGTGAAAACAAGTTTGACTTGTTTTCAAATGATATGCTTCTAATAAGTCAGCTCCTATTTTAGATTTGGAAAACTGTCTCAGAGCATTCAGATTTAAATTCAAAAGACATTTTAATTTGAATGTCACTTGGAAGGATAAAGCCTACCTTTCTGGAAAAGTTTTAATAGACTGTTGGCTTTTATAGAAAATCCTATGTACATCAAAGAAGACAGGATATTTTGTTTCTAATTTGGATGCTTCAGAAAGAGATTAAGGAATACATTGTCACTATGGAAAAGCTATAAAATCTGACAGAAGTACTAAGATTTCTGATGAGGAAAATTATTTCAGTTTTGTTTTGCTCAAAAAAGAAGACCTGGAGATTGTAATTCTTGGTCACAAAGAAGTTAAACTAGATTTGCTTTAGGCAGTCCCATTCATGCTCCTCTGTGTCTCTCCTCCAAACCACCTACTTTAAAACATCAGACTATTTTTATTTAGTTTTCAAGGCAGTTGTAGACATATTTCAATATACAATATGTGGTCTTAATGAAAGAAGATGACTCTATAAGTGTTTCAGAGACAGAGTGGTCAATATGTTTATTGACTCCTCCGTGTTAGTGGACGTATAAAAGTAGTACTGTCTACCCCAACAGCAGATGAAAAATAGGCCTATGTGTGGACAAAAGCCTTCAAGCAATTTACTCTAAAAGAGTTGGGAAAATAGGAAAAGTGCATAAATCCTCTAGTAAAGGAGTTACATATGGTGGCTGGACCCCATCCCGCCTGCTCTGAAGAAAATTTTAGGAAAACCTATCTTTCCAAAACTGTAATATAAGTTGTTTTAAGGAGTGCCAGGAAAAGAAGAATGCATCATAAAGGAGATTATGTTGGGGAGATTGCTGTCTGATCATGTGCCACATAAAGTAAACACTGCAAATGCTTTTACTGAGCAGCACATCAATAGTGTTTTTTGCCTGAAGTGAGTGAACAGAACAGAAAAGAACAGCTGTGGCAAGCTTGAGTTTTGGTGACTTTAAATTCTCAACTTCAGCTTTATCTGGATCCTATTTACCATCATGCTGCACTGGTAATAAAACTTTGCCACGCTTTTCAATGCCATTTGGCTGTAGGGGAGACAGGCATGCATGTGGGAGAAGACCTTATATTCCCATTTCCAATGAATAATTTTACCCTCTTCTAATGCATATGTTGTCCACTGCAGAAGGAGATAATTACTTTTACCTTTATTAGATCTATGAATCTTAAATGCTGTGCACTGAACGACAAATGGCTGTTATTTGTTATGTTTATCAAAGTTTCTGTTTTGCTATGTTAACAGCAGTGCTGGGATAATTTTGTGACAAAATAATACAGTTTATATTTTGTCAGTTGACAGCCCATTAGTCTGTCTTTAGTTTCTTAAAACTGTCACCCTGAACTCTAGGGCCCATTATTAATCATGTCAGAATCATTAGGAAAATGAAAAGTACAGGGAAAACTTCCAAGACGTGAGTCAGTTGTGACCAGCATGGTGATGCCTGTCTGGGTCTCCAGAGGGACCCGCAGCTAAATACCCTGCTGTGGCCCCTGAGGTAGGGAGGTGCTGAGCTTGGTGCCTGGGGTGGTTTCATAGACAACCATTTCTGAGGTCAGATGTGGTGTTGCATGAAGAATGAGCAGCAGCTCAGCCCTGCAGAGAAACATATGCAGAAGACAGGCATGGTGGACTCAGGAGTCCAGCAGGTAAGACTGCTCAGGCATGGCTCATCTCACTTGGCTTTTGCTGTCTCAGGTGAGGAGCCACTTCAGGATAGTCAGCAGATGTCCCATACTCTATGGAAAGATATGCCTCCAGAGGAGACAGGATAAAACACCATCTCAGGAGAGCTATCTCCCTCCTTGGGTATAGAGGAAACCTTGCTGTTTAGCATGGATTAGATGCCCATATTTGAGATGGCTAATGTTCAGTGGCATGAACCCTGCCTGAGATGCTCACAAATCATGTGAATGTCCCTGTTGTCATGAATCAAAGCCATGGACCATGGGAGAGAAAAACATAAACCCTCTGCTGTGAATAGCATCACATGCCACTGTGTCCAAGGGAAGGGAGACTCATCAGTGCACCACAGACCTTTTGTCTATAATTCATCTTTTATAATAATAAAACCCCCTCAGTTTCAGTCTTCTTACATTACCAAAAGCAAGTGGGAATGACTGATGGCATTACTGAATGTATTGTGGTGATGTCTAGAGAGACCTGGCATCTCTGGGATAAGAAATCTCCAATGTAAAGCATTGGAATGTGATATAACGGGGTCATTTCCAAAGGGGTGGTGGTCGAAACACAAGATGAAAGGCAGTGGGTAGGTGTGATGGGCAGATACAGTACGTGAGAGAGCAGTGAGATACATTATGCTATGTTACAACAATTGCACAAATCATACTGATTGCTTTAGATCACCTTCTGAAAATGAGGGTCCCAGTTTTCATAGGTTTTTATACAGCCCACATCATGGGTGCAAGAGTGTACCTTCCTGAGGTACACTTTTACTCTATTTCTTCTTTCCCATGTGTTCAGCAGATGCCAAATCCATCATCAGCTGGTGACTGCAATGCTCAGCTACGTACCAGCCTCCACCACAGAGCACCTAAAGCTGCTTGGTGGTTTGACCTGCTGATACTTGGTGGTTGTCCAGAGTCTGGACTGCTCACATGTAAACTTTTCTCAAGTAGAAACAGAGGGACAAGCTGCTGATTTCGGCTTTCCCTGCTATGGGAGCCTCCCAGTTTGCAAGTTGCTCCATGTGCATTTGTGTACACACCAACATACCTGTACAGGTTTGGTCAGGTAGGGCACAGCCAAAGGGTCCTCAGGTGCTTAGATTGTCTGTGTACAATCATGAGATCTCACCTGACTAAGGTTAAATTACTCAAAAATGTGTGGGAGGAAGGGCAAAGGAGAGTTAACAACATTAGAAATTTATTTTCTGCAGGACCACTGCGCTGGCTGCAGGGGGCTTGTATCTATCTAGCTGCATTTGTAGGAGCAGTGGGAGCTGTCAGCAAGACCTTTCTCCTGCAAGTTTGGCAAATTTGCAGGGCAGCCAGGAGAGGGTTAAGGCCTATGGTGTGCTCACAGCCACCTTCCATGAGCGATAAGGCGCCAGGGCTGAGTATACAAGAGCGAGGAAACAAGCAGTCGATGGGATGCATGTATATGCGTGTTTGTGTGTTTTAGAAGGACTGTAAATGAGGTTGGCAGGGGAAGGACATCTGTCTGCCCTGCTGCTATGCCTTGTCAAGGCAGAGAATTTCTTCAGCTGCTGCTCAGCTCGTCCCTGCAAAGAGGGGGTTTGTCTTTGCTTACTGGCTTGTCCTCCTCTTCCTGGAGTAAGGGGAAGGGGCACAGAGGTGCCTGTGAGAGCCCTCACACCTGGGCTGCCAGGCAGAAAAGCCAAGGTTGGCTCAGCAAGTGACAGGAAATTTTGGAAAGTCTTTGTGCAGTAAGAGAAAAAGCAGCCCATTTAATTGCCCTTGTCATGGGAGATGTCTTTATTTAATTGACTGTTTCTCTCATGAGTGACAAGGTTTATACATTTGCATTTGAATTACTCCTGCTGTCAAGCACTGATCTTGCTTCCCCACTGTTTTGCTGAGATAGAAAAAATCAAAATGCCCTGGTGCTTGTGCAATGAAACCTTCCTGAAGTAATGCTGTTTATACAAGCCCACAGCAGAGTAAGTGTAAAGAATAATTGGAGTTTGCAAGTAGCATCTTTAAGCACCGTGGATTATCTGGATTTTAGTGCTGGAAAACTGCAGCAGTGCCTGCTGCATGGAGTTGCCTGCTGACCTGTGCTGGAAGGGATTGATGGCATAGTGAGACACATGGGGTGATGTTACAGGTGAGGTTGGGTGGCTTACCTTGGTAAGACC